>NC_079495.1:41062731-41362731 GCF_030052815.1 Hevea brasiliensis | reverse complement strand
ATGAAAGGGGTTAGGGTTTAGTAGTGGAAACAAGAGAGAAATGAAGCTTAAAGGAGCTTTAATGGTGGAACCTCTTCTCTCTCTCTCTCTCAACGTTTTTTTAGGCTGCCCAAGGTTGAAGATGCAGATTGGTTTTTCATATTTTTGGTCTCTTTTATCTCTTTTAATAAGTTTAACAAATTGTGATTGGTGGAGGAAATTTAAATGACATCATATGATGTCATAATTAGCATTTTCTTTCATTTTCTTTTCTTTTCTTTTCTACTAGCTTCAAATTAATTTTTCATCAACATTAATTCATATTTTATGTCATAATAATTATTTACTCAATTGGGCAAGTCGGCCAAAAATCACCTCTGAAGGCGAAATGACCAAAATGCCCTCTGTTTGGCTTAACGGGTCAAAATTATGCATGCAGATTGAAAAAATTTTCTAAATATTTTCTTGGCATTCTAATGCCATAGGAACCTCAATGACCCTTCTCTGAGGTCCCAAAAATTATTTTATAATTTTTCCCCCTGGTCTAGGGCTCCTCGTTGCGAGAACCGCAACTTCCCTCTCAGTTACCCATCGCTAGGGCACCTACTCGTTTAACTTGTTTGTATTTTATTTCTAAAATTTTTACTAAATTTTTCTTATCAATATTTGAGTTAATTATGGTTCCTCACTTTAGTTTAAATATTTTTCGGACATTCTAGTCGTCCTGACCGACACCGATCACCAAAAGCTTGATGGGATGTACGGAGTAGTTACCGGGAGGGTGTTACAACTCTTCCCCTCTAATTTAAATTTCGTCCTCGAAATTTACCTGACTTAAGTAATCGAGGAGTTGCTACCTCCTTGTTTCTTCACTTCCTTGTATCGCCTCATCGATTATGCAGGTTTGGCTCTTCCTGAGCTTCCATAGCATATACTTGTGGTGCCACCCTGACTTCGGGCTTTTCAACTGTCTCAGAAACAATCTTCTGTGTAAAGTCAGCCGTTTCTGCTCTACCCGATCTTTTACCCCTTTGAACTATAGGGGAAGGTCTATCAACTTGTACCGGAGCTATTGAACCACTCCTCTGAGGGCAATCTCTTATGAAATGATCCGTAGCCCCACATTTGAAACACTCTCCAGTTAACAGTCGACACTCCCCTCTGTGTCTTCTACCACAATGCATACATTCAGGCTTTAGGGTTGATCCCCTTGTTATTGTGCCCGGGGAACTAGCTATAGATATTCCAATCTGGCCTCTGTGGCCCTTTGTCTGATCTTGTGAACTAGAACCCTTAAACTTCTTACAATCAGTTGGTATACTTGGTATCACAGGCCCCTCTTCTGCTCTCTCCCTTACAGTCTGCTCACTGATTCTTACCTTTTCAACCTTTATTGCAGCTTCCACTAGCTTGGTAAATTCTTTGATTCCCAAGGCAGTGAGCTGGATCTTGATGTTGTCATTTAGTCCCTCTTCAAATCTCTTGCACCTTTCGGCTTCATTAGGGACTATCTCCCTTCCATAGCGGCTCAATCTTACGAATTCCTTCTCATACTCGGCCACTGACAACTGTCTCTGCCTCAAGTTAATAAACTCTCTTCTTCTCTCTTCTAGGTATACATTACCCACATATTTCTTCTTAAATTCTGAAAGAAAGAAGCCCCAAGTTACAGCTTCTGGCTGCACTTCACTGGACACAGTGTCCCACCATTCGTAGGCATCGTCTTGTAACAAGGATACAACGACTTCTAAGTTACGCTCTGGGTGCGGTGGAGTTGTTTTAAGACTCTGCCTGCTCAACCAATTTTCTACCAGCGAGTCATCTTCTCTCTTTCCATAGAAATCCACCGCTCCAAACTTTCTTAGCCTTTCCGGATGTGATTTACTGTGTGGAGTGGTGGAGGTGGTGGTCTTGGCATTACCGGCCATTTGTCTAAAGAAATCGGCCATTTGCTGAAACATGGCTGTGGAGGCTGAGCAGCTCGCTTGAGTGGCGAAGCATTCTCTCATGCCCCAGTCTCACTTCTTTGGTGGAGCATGACTCTCCACTTCCTCCTCATTGCTCTCGAGATGAAGGGTCCATATCCTATTCAAAATAAGAAAGATAAACAGATCTGCATTAGTGTCACCTCGACTCTTACAAATGCAATGCATGGTATGGACTCAATCTAGGCCCAGACACGCCTAAACCGTGCTCTGATACCACTAAATGTGACACCCCTTACCCGAGTACGGTGTGGCCGAGCAAGTTATGCCACTCGATTGTCTTGAGCACTCTATTTTATCTTAATTCATTTTTATCATAGTTTTGAAAATAATTTGTGAAATATAATTCATTTATTGAAATTGTAATTTATTTGAGGTTCGAAAATTTTAAAGAAAATCCGCAGAGTACCGCTAAAAATGGAGAAAACCATTCTTGGAACTGTGAAAAACACTTCCTATATTCTTATTCATTCATCTCAACTCCATTTATCAAAATCTCAATATTTTTCAGTTCACATTCATTTCTCAATCATTCATTTCATGTGATAATCATATATATATCACAGATAAACATTCATTTTTTCATTTACAAACACAATTCTCATTATTTACATGAGCATCAAATTACATTTCATAAGTTCATTTACACATGAGAAAATAAGATCAATTACAAAATACCAAAATGACACATAGTGTCCTACCAATGCAATCAGAGCTTGTGAGGTGACACGGACACTATGCGAATCTGCAGGATGGACTTACCCAATCGTGGTCTCACGGCTCTCGATCAAGATCTTCGATTACCTACGCGCGTTGCAAAGCGACGCGCTAAGCATAAAGCTTAGTGGTGCAAATAATAAAATAGAAAGAAATAATATGCAAATGAAAATCATAATTTCTTAGCCATTGTGTTCATAAGAACTGAATAATTACCAACTTAATGTTTAGTCAAGGGCTAATTACGTTTTATGATATTAACTTCTTCATGCATTTTGTTTATTTATTTTCTTCATGATCTTGAGTTTCTTTGTATTCTATCGTAATCATTTCTGATATTTAATTTTCGTATTTTCTTTAACAATCAGTTCAATTACAGTTATACTTTTCCATGCCCAAGTAACCTATACAAATTGACCGGACTGGATAAATGGGTAAACTAGCACTGGGTACCAGGTACCTCGGGCCGTCACACCATCGGTCACAATGTGTTTCCCGGTGTGCAAACAGAATGGCTAATAAGCCATATAAGCAATAAGGCATAAAGCCAAGTAAAACATCATAATCAGTATAGCCATAGGCTATCACATCACAGAATGGCAATGAAGCCATACATCATATGCAGTACTACTATCAGAACCCTATTGGCATGCCAACCTATCCAAACCAATCACATTAGGCCTACTAGGGCATTTGATACTTTTGAATTCTTCAATTTTTGAATTTCAAGTTTTTATGTCACTATTCACTTCAATAGTCAACAAAAAGTTGACTTTTGCATAGAACATAGGTGCATTGGTTTTAACACTCCCAATGTACCACATTTTGCATTTAAAACTTGTTGGTTTTGGTCACTTTCTCAAAGCTTAGGTCATTTTGGCAAAATTGCCAATTTTAAGTTTCGGTGCTCCGAAGTTGCACTGTTCTATTGGTTGATCTACTGTTGGAATTTGACAAAACTTCCTTCATAGAAAATGTTCCTTATTTTGTCTAGTTGAATTTCTTTTTTTTGAATCACTCCATTTGGAGTTTTGTAGCTCAAGTTATGGCCAAAATAAGTTTACTGTTCACGTGCACTGTTCATGCTACACTTTTGGGTTTTGGCAGATTTTGGTCCAACTTTGGTCAGTAATTTGACCAAGTTAAGTTCATAATTTGGTCTAACTTTCTTCATATGAAATGTTCTACTATGCCTTAGGTTTCCATCAGTTTAAGAATCGACTAAATCCGAGTTTTCTAGAGAGAGTTATAGCCATCCAAACATTACTGTTCAAATCAAAATCTGCAGAGTTGCAGGTTTGAATAGTGACTGTGACTGCCATTTGGGTTAGGTTCTGGTCATAATTTGGGGTAGGTTTCTTCATGAAAGTTGTTTTTCTATGTCTTAACTTGTTGCTGTAAAAATTTCAGGTCAATTGACCTAATCTACAGTGATTTATGGCCAAATGAATAGTTACTGTTCATTTGATCATTTCTGCAGGTGCTGTTGCAGTGTGTCCGGATTGGGGCCAAGTTTTGGTCCTCTTGCTTTGGTCTTTTGGGCATGGTTTCTTCAGCAAAAATGTGCCATTATAAGCCTAGTTTCATGTCCAATTGGCCAAAAATCAATTGGACCTACACAGCCAAAGTTATGGCTGTGCAAGTGGACTGAAATTTCAGTCACTCTGCTGCACTAAGAAGGCAGCCTACACATTCAATTGGCTACACTATTTTTCATCCAATTCATGGTCAACATACCTAAAATGGTCACTAATTGACCCTTATAATTTTCTTTCACAATTTCATAAGCTAAATCCAAGTTTCACTTCTCAAAACCCTAATGTCCAATTTAAATTACCCATAAACCTCAATTAGCACACTAATTCAACATCCATGCATATTCATACCTTAAACATCATTTCTATCCATTCTAAAGTCATTAAAACAATCAACCACATCCTTCCTTAGGGCTTCCAAAAATTGAAGATGCCCTAACACATATAATTCACTTCAAATTCTTACAATTTCTTAACTTAAAATGATGCTCTAACAAGGATTAAAGGAGTGTGAGTGAAAGGATAGCACTAACCTCACTTTAACCTCTTGTAGGGCAGATTTCTTCAAGCTAAAACTTCACTTTCCTTCTTCTTCTTGGCTGCCAAAAGCTTCCCCAAGTGATATGGTCAAGGTTTAATGAAAGGGGTTAGGGTTTAGTAGTGGAAACAAGAGAGAAATGAAGCTTAAATGAGCTTTAATGGTGGAACCTCTTCTCTCTCTCTCTCTCAACGTTTTTTTAGGCTGCCCAAGGTTGAAGATGCAGATTGGTTTTTCATATTTTTGGTCTCTTTTATCTCTTTTAATAAGTTTAACAAATTGTGATTGGTGGAGGAAATTTAAATGACATCATATGATGTCATAATTAGCATTTTCTTTCATTTTCTTTTCTTTTCTTTTCTACTAGCTTCAAATTAATTTTTCATCAATATTAATTCATATTTTATGTCATAATAATTATTTACTCAACTGGGCAAGTCGGCCAAAAATCACCTCTGAAGGCGAAATGACCAAAATGCCCTCCGTTTGGCTTAACGGGTCAAAATTGTCTGTACCGATTGAAAAATTTTTCTAAATATTTTCTTGGCATTCTAATGCCATAGGAACCTCAATGACCCTTCTCTGAGGTCCCAAAAATTATTTTATAATTTTTCCCCCGGGTCTAGGGCTCCTCGTTGCGAGAACCGCAACTTCCCTCTGGTTACCCATCGCTAGGGCACCGGCTCGTTTAACTTGTATGTATTTTATTTCTAAAATTTTTACTAAATTTTTCTTATCAATATTTGAGTTAATTATGGTTCCTCACTTTAGTTTAAATATTTTTCCGGACATTCTAGCTGTCCGGACCGACACCGGTCACCGAAACAGTAGGATGTACGGAGTAGTTACCGGGAGGGTGTTACACCTAATGAGTTATTGGCAGGTGAAGTTCGATAGTTCATTTGGTATTCTACAGGATCATGTTATGCCTTACAGAGAGGTAAGGTGTGACATGTTTTAGTGGTATCAGAGCATGGTTTTGCAAAAAATTTTGACTATGTATGTGAATATTTCTTTGATAAGTGCAACTGCTCAAGTGTCTTTAATTGATACATATGACATATTTACATCATGAATATGCACTAAAGGACGTCAACCTCCTTGTGTTTGATCTCAGGAAGTAGAAATTTTTGGGAAATGGAATGGAAGAGGGAGATCATTCCGTGAAACAATCTGTTGAGGCTGAGGTTCAAAGGGAAGTCCCAGCACTCCAAAACGTGAGTGGGTCAGCCACTCCAGCTCCTACTCCAGCACCACAGTTTCCTGCTCAGTTTGCACAGCAGATGACTGCGTTTTTCCAACAAATGGCGGGAAATGTGCCACCTCAAGTTCAGATGCAAGCACCTGTAGCACAACGACAGTCCTCAGCTCGGCAATATGAAAAATTGATGAAATTTGGGGCCACCGAGTTTAAGGGCACTGTTGATCCACTGGAGGCAGAACAGTGGTTGGAAAGAATGGAAAGGGTATTCAGGAAACTACAGCGTGCCGAAGAATTAAAATTTGAATATTCGGTATCTCTTCTGCAAGGGGATGCATATGAATGGTGGAAGACTATCCCCCACAGCCTTGTTGAGCCACCTGTGTTTACATGGACAGACTTCCTAATACTTATGTAAATATGAAATTGCAAGAATTCTTGAGCCTGAAGTAAGGGGGTAGAACAATAGCAGAGTATGAGAGGGACTTTTCTAGGCTAAGCCACTATGCTGGAAGCTTAGTCTCCACCCCCAGAGATAGGTGTAAGAGGTTTGAAGCTGGGTTGAGGCCTAGCTTAAGAATGCAAGTTGTGGGATTCAGACACCAGAATTTTTCTGAGCTGATTTCACAAGCCCTGGAACTAAAAAGGATAGAATCAGAAGGGGCAGTGAAGAAGGGTGCACAAGAGAAAGAGAAGACTGAAAAGACTACTGGTCAAGCACCTGAAAGTGGTTCAGGGAAGAGGAAACAGTTTGGGGGATCTAGCTCTCATAGATCTGGCAGAGGCAGATTCTTTGGCCAAAGACCACCCCGGTCTGGTCAGCTGACCCAACAAGCTTCTCGAGGATCTTTATCAATCTGGCAGTGTGAAACCTGTGGTAGAACACATGGTGGGGTGTGTTTCAAGGCCATAGGTGCATGCTATAACTGTGGAGGGAGTGAACATTTTGCTAAGGATTGTACTAGTTCGCGCCGATCTGGACCTTCTGCTACATCTGAAGGGTCAGCCCAAGTCTCTACACCTAAAGGGTCACAGCCAGCTGGTAGAGGTAGAGGCAGAGGTAGGGGTCCTGGTAACACTCTTGGAAGTCAAAGTACTGTTAACCAGCCAGCACCCAGTGGCGCACTAGTCAGAGTGTATACAATGCGTCAGAGGGAGGAGGCTAAAATGTCAGACGTAGTAGCTGGTATTTTCTCCATCCTTGACCAAGATGTATATGTGTTGTTTGATCCTGGCTCCACACATTCATATGTCAGTGCTAGTGTGATGTGTTCTACTACTATTCAGTGTGTACCAATGGACTATGATGTGCTAGTAACTAGTCCATTAGGCCAGGAGGTCAGGGTAAATATATTATATAGGGATTGTCCTCTGGTGATCCAAGGACACACTTTTTTTGCCTAATTTGATTGAAATGCCCTTCAAAAATCACATTATCTTGGGCATGGATTGGTTAGCCAAGCATCATGCAATGATTGACTATAGACTGAAGACAGTCACTTTTGGTCTCCCTTAGTATGGTGATGTAGTAATACATGGGGAGGGGCAGTTATTTTCGTCAAACATTATTTCAACTTCACTGGCCAGAAAAATGATTAGGAAGGGGTGTGAGGCGTACTTGGCACATGTGATAGACACCCAAGTGGGTAGTCCAGCATTGAGGGACATCCCTACGGTATGTGACTTTCCGAATGTGTTTCCTGATGAATTGCCAGGATTACCATCAGAAAGGGAAGTTCAGTTTGAAATTGATATTATGCCTGGTGTGGACCTAATCTCTATAACACCATATAGAATGGCACCTGCAGAATTGAAAGAGTTGAAAGTGCAGTTGCAAGAGCTGCTTGACAAGAGCTTTATTCGCCCAAGTGTGTCACCTTGGGGAGCGCCAGTATTGTTTGTAAAGAAGAAGGATGGCACTCTCCAGTTATACATTGACTATCGATAGTTGAATAAGGTGACAATAAAGAATAGATACCCATTACCTCGCATTGATGACTTATTTGATCAGTTAAGGGATGCAGCTGTGTTCTCCAAAATTGACTTGAGATCAAGTTATTATCAGCTGAAATGATAAGAGCAGAGTATTCCTAAAACTGCTTTTAGAACCCGCTATGGCCATTATGAGTTCTTGGTCATGCCATTCGGGTTAACTAATGCTCCAGCTGCTTTTATGGATATGATGAACACTATCTTCAAACCATACCTCGATCAGTTTGTTGTGGTATTCATAGATGATATATTGGTCTATTTGAGGAGTGTAGAAGAGCATGATAGACATCTGCGCATTGTACTGCAAACTTTGAAGGAGAAACAACTATACGCTAAATTTTCGAAGTGTGAATTTTGGCTGAAAGAAATATCTTTCTTGGGGCATCTAGTATCCGTAGATGGTATTAAGGTAGATCCTAGTAAGATAGAAGCTGTCCTTAATTGGAAGACACCAGAAATATCACAGAGATTCGCAATTTCCTTGGGTTAGCTAGATACTTCCGCCATTTTGTGAAAGGATTCTCCATGTTGGCATCTCCATTAACCAAGCTACTTAGAAAGATGTGAAATTTCAGTGGATGGACAAATGCCAACAGAGTTTTGATGAATTGAAAAAATGTTTGACGGAGGCTCCAGTCCTGACTTTACCTGCTCTGGGTAAAGAATATACAATTTATAGCGATGCTTCTCACAATGGGTTAGGCTGTGTACTGATGCAAGATCGAAATGTCATTGCCTATGCATCACGCCAGCTGAAACCGCATGAGAGGAATTATCCGACACATGACTTGGAGCTTGTAGCTATTGTGTTTGCTCTTAAGATCTGGAGACATTATTTGTATGGGGAGAAGTGCTATATCTACACAGATCATAAGAGTTTGAAGTATTTGGGCACTCAAAAAGAGTTGAATTTGAGACAGAGGAGATGGTTAGAGTTGATAAAAGACTATGATTGTCTGATATACTATCAGCCAGGGAAAGCTAATGTTGTGGCTGATGCCTTAAGTTGCAAGACTATGGCAAGTCTACGAGTTACTCCTTTGTCTATGGTACATGAAATGAGATCATTACATGCCAGTTTAGAGATTAATGATAAGGGGCAGACAACAGTTGCATGGCATGTATAGCCAGTGTTGATTGATCAGATCAGAAGGGCTGCTCAGAATGATCAGAAGTATCAAAAGCTGTTGGAAGAAGTTCGACAGGGCAAGAAACCAGAATTCTCAATAAGAGATGACGGTCTGCTACTACATCAAGGTAGAATGTGTGTTCCTAATGATGTTGATTTGAGGCAGATCATTTTGAAGGAAACACATGAGTCTCATTTTGCCATGCACCCTGGTCGTATAAAAATGTATAGAGGGCTAAAGGAGCATTACTGGTGGATGGGTATGAAAAGAGATGTGGCAAAGTTTGTTTCTAAATGCCTAACTTATCAGCAAGTGAAGGCAGAGCTTCAAGTACCCGCTGGGTTGTTACATCCACTATCAGTACCAGAATGGAAATGGGAGAGAATAACGATGGATTTTGTGATGGGACTTCCACTGACACAGAAGAGTCATGATGTAGTATGAGTTGTAGTTGACAGACTGACCAAGTCTGCTCATTTTCTGCCAGTTCGGATGGACTACAATTTAGAAAGATTGGCCAAGTTGTACATTGATGAGATTGTGAGACTGCATGGAGTGCCAGTATCCATCGTATCTGACAGAGATCCTAGGTTCACTTCTAGATTCTGGGGTAGTCTTCAGAGAGCCCTAGGAACTAGATTGAACTTTAGTACGGCATTCCACCCACAGACAGATGGCCAGTCTGAGAGGGTAATTCAGATTTTGGAGGACATGCTACGGGCTTGTGTGATTGAGTTTGAGGGCAGTTGAGACACACACTTGCCTTTGATTGAGTTTGCTTATAACAATAGCTACCAATCAAGCATTGGGATGCCTCCATATGAAGCTTTGTATGGCAAAAAATGTAGAACCCCATTGTGTTAGGATGACGTGGGTGAAAGGAAGATGATTGGGCCCGAAATTGTTCAGCAGACTGAGGAGAAAATCAGGGTGATCAAAGATCGACTTAAGACTGCATCAGACCATCAGAAGTCCTATGTTGATCTGAAGAGAAGGGATATTGAATATGCAGTGGGTGACAAAGTATTCCTCAAGGTTTCCCCTTGGAAGAGAATTATGAGATTCGGCAGAAAGGGGAAACTGAGTCCTCGTTTTATTAGGCCATATGAGGTTTTGGAAAGAGTGGGTCCTTTGGCATATCGTTTGGCACTACCTCCAGAGTTAGAAAAGATACATAATGTCTTCCATGTGTCTATGTTGAGGAGGTATCGATCAAACCCATCTCATGTACTACCAGTAGAAGAAATTGAAGTGAATCCAGACCTCACATATGAGGAAGAACCCATAGAGATTCTGGCTTATGAAGTGAAGCAGCTACGGAACAAGCAAATACCATTGGTGAAGGTGCTGTGGAACCATCATTCGGGCTAAGAAGCTACTTGGGAACAAGAGGAGGACATGAGGAGACAACACCCACAGCTGTTCAGAGACTGATACCAGGTAAAATTTTGAGACAAAATTTATTTTAATGGGGGGGAGAATTGCAACACCCCTATTTACATAGCTTGGTATATTTCACTGTTTCGCTGACCGGTGTCGGTCCGGATAATTAAGGGGATTAGAACCATACTTAAGACAACTAGATAAGCCCTAAACACAAATAATTAGTAATTGTCAATTGGTTAAGTATTAATAAGAAAAATAGAACATAAGAAGTTAAATGAACCGAAAGTCACAGCGATGGGTGACCTTATCGGGAAGAACTGCGAGGTCGATTTAAACTTAAATTTTGAACTGTAAAATGTGACGCTGCAGTCCTTAGGACTATTGCGAACACAGTGGAAAAGAGAAAATCACGAAAAAGAATTGTTAAGTTAGTCAAATAATTAGGTCAGTGATCCGAAAGAAATATTGAATTATTTGCAAACCGGGTCGAACCGGTGAGGGGCAATTTGGTCAATTGACCCCAAGAGCTGACTTCTGACCTAACTGTCAAATAAAATTAGAGAAAAGAACATTTTAGAATCGAGAATTAAATTAAAGAACTAAAGAAAAATAAATGAAACAGAAAAAGGAAAAGGGATGAAAAATTATGACATCATAGGGTGACATAAGCCATGACATCATAATTAAATTTTAAATTAACGAAAAATTTGACTAAGTCAAAAAGATTTGATAAATATATAAAAGTAAAAGAAAAAAAAAATAAAATCATCTTCTTCTTCTTGCAAGGTTACCGTCCCTCTCACTCTCACCCTCTCCCTCTCAAAACCTCCATTAGAGCTCTTTTGTGAGCTTGAAGAAACTAAATTTCAGCCATAGAAATTGCAAGTTCCATAATTAAAGTTTGTTTGGGCAACTAGAAATCAAGAGTTAAGGAGAAAGAAAGAAGAAATAAAGGAGTTGAAGAGGAAGAAAATTCTACAATTCAAGGTTAGTGAGTTCACTTGAAATTTTTAGTTTAATTAAAGTATTTATAGCATGAAGAACTTGGAAATATGCTTAAAATGAAATGAAAATAATTGTTGGAGGACTAGAAGTAAATTTGGCCAGCTAGGGTTTGATGGGTGTATACATGTGTTTTGATTGAATTAAAAGTGTAGGTAAGTTTGTATGAGTGTGGAAGTGATGTTGGCATGCTTAGAATTAATTAAGTGTAACAAATTGGTGAATTAGGGTTTCGCACCTAGGGTTTGGAAGACAAAAATGTGAGAATGTGTTAAATGGTGTGTTGGACTTGGTTTGAGGTGAGAAATGGTTATTTGTGACCAATTGGAGTATGTTAGAAGTGTTGGAACCAAATGCAAATTCGGATTGTTTAGGGTCATGCTGCAAGCAGCAGGACCAAGGTCCCTTTTAGGGACCAAAACTAAAAATTTACAAGTCCAATTGGTATGAGGTCCATTGAGAATGAAAATAGACACAAAATGGAACATTTTTCATTTCGGAATCATGCCCAAAAAGTGACTAAAACCTAGTGAACAAATTGACCAAATCTGGAATTGGCAATCTGACCTGTACAAAAATGACCAAATGAACAGTATTTGTTCATTTGGCCATAAATTGGGCTAGCCAGGTCTAAATGACCTGAAATCTGAAATTTTACCAGTGGAAAGTTGAGATATAGACCTAAAACTTTCATGAAGAACATAAACCCAAATTATGCCCTTAACCAAGTCATTTGGCCACCCAAATTTGGTGACCTAAAACTGCTAGAACCAGAATTTGCCCAGAAAATCTAGGTAAGTCCAATCCGGCAGCCATGATTCAAATGGCTATAACTTGAGCTATAAAACTCCAATTGGAGTGATTCAAAAAGGAGAATAAATTTAAGACAATAAGGAACAATTTCTATGAAGAAATCTTAGCCCAATTCTAATAGCAAAATGACCAATGGAACAGTGCAATCTAAGACACCAAAACTAAAAATTGGCGATTTTGCTTAAAAGACTTAAGTTTTGAGAAAACAACCAAAAGCAACAAAATTGGTGACCAAAATGTGGTATGTGAGTATAGTTGGACTTCCCATACCTATTAGGCATAAGAAAGTCAATATTTTGACTTGAATAGTACTATGAATATGTAACACCCCTCACCCGTCTACAGTATAGCCGAGCAAGGCGTACTACACGGCTTGCTGAAGCACTTAGTCTATGATTATCACATTTTCTAAACTCAATTTGATTTTAAGAAGTCTTTATGTGCTATTCATAGCATACTGGTTCTATTTTCACACTTTGATAAAATTAGTGTTTTAAAAATGGTAATAAAAATTTGGCAAGGTGCCATCTGTATTTCGGACAAACTGTCCTTCCAAACCTGTTGAAAACAATTTAATATGATAATATAAAAATCTCAAATATTTCTCAGTAAAGTCAATAGACTTTTACAGTCATTAAACAGTTCCATAATACAGTCCATAATAATTCAAATATATCCAGAAAATTTCCATGTTATTTAATAAGTACAAGATATTACAAACTTTAAAGCTTTCATAATATTACAAAATACAAGGCCAAATTTCAAAGATACAACAAAAGTACAAAATACAAGATATCCTAAGTCCTACCATGTATGCAATGCAGTGCAGATAACTCTGGACTCCTGTGCAGATCTGATGTCTCACCCGGTCATAGGTCTGCTGGGCTCCCCAGCTGTGTCTCCAATACCTACGAGTTACAAAAGCAACGCGCTAAGCAATTTTGCTTAGTGGTGCCAAATATAAAGAAATATACACTAAAATAAAGTAAATAAAGTGTTTACGAATTTTTGGTGGTGCTGTATGTCAGTAGACTGGATTTATGTATTTGAATTTAATAGTACTTGAATTACTACCCGTGTAGCCTATATACTGACCAGACTGGATAAACGGATGTACTGGCACTGGGTACCTAGTACCTCGGGCCGTCACACCATCGGTCACAAAGTGTCTCCCGGTGTGCAAATAGTGTGGCTAAGAAGCCATATAGTCAATCTGGCGATAAGCTAAGAATAAATACACAATATGTATAGCCATAGGCTATTAAAGTCACAGTGCGGCATAATAAGCCGTAGAAACACAGTATGGCATGAAGCCATTTACAGAACAGCTGTCAGAATCCTATTGGCATGTCAACCTATCCATACTTGTAACACCCCTATGTTCGGTAGTGCGTACTACTGTTCCGGTGACCAGTGTTGTCCGAACAGCTAGGATGCCTAGAACTACACTTCGATATGAGTGAGCAGACATAAAATAATGAAATACAAGAAAAGAAAATACAAGAAAAACAAAGAAAAAATAATAGCAAAGAAATATAATCAAGTTAAGCGAGCCGAGAACCCTAGCGATGGGTGACCACACCGGGAAGTCACGGCGTGGACCGTTGACTAGCCCTGGACCGCGGGGAACCCTGAAAAATATTTTTAGGACTTAAATAGACCCCTATTTAAGTATAAATATCATTAGAAATATTAAATAAAAATTAAATAATTAATACAATGAAAAGTGGGAAATCGAAAAACGGACAAAACCCGGTGTTACCCAAAAATCGGGAATGCAACCGAACAGGGGCATTGTAGTCATTTGACATCCCAAATTGTCTTTTGACCTAAATGTCCACTAAAAATAAATAATATTACACTTGGAAAATATAATGAAAAATTAATTTAGGGGTACCTAATGTAAATAGTAAAAATGGAGGGTAAATTGACTAATTAACACATTTAAACATATAATATAGTTTATAATTGGTGAGTGGAGCACTAAGGATTATAATAACCATTAAATGGGCAGATTTCTCCACTAACTAACTCATTTTCTTCAAGCTTCCAACAATGGCCGATTGTCACTCCCAATTCTCCATGGAAAATTTTCCATGCAAAGCTTAATTCTCTCCCATTTTCAACATAAAACCATAAATTCTCTTCATTAAACTTGGTCCACAACTCTTGGGTAGATTATAGGGAACAAAAAGGAAGAAATTTGGTGAAGATTTAACAAGTCTCAACAATAGGTAAGTTTGAGTTTTTTATTATTGCTTTGTTAAAGTTTGTAAGGATATTATGGGTGTTTGATTTATGGAGAAATTCTTGAGTTTTGATGTTGAATGGGAATGTGCTCTTTTGGCAGCCATGGAAGCACCTTGAAGGCAGTTTAATTGTGCTTGTAAATTGTGAATTAAATGATTGATTAAATGTATATTGTGTAGGAAATTGATTGGGTAATGTATACTTAGTATATGTAAATGTAAAATGAGATTTAAAGCTTGGAAAGTAATGGAATGTAAGTGTACCATTGTGGCAGTTTGCTAACTCTTGAGGAATGCTGGAATTCATGCTTGGTTTATGGAATAATGATGTTAAAATGTGTTGGTTGTTATGGCAGTTTGAGTGTATGTATGGTGGTGTGAAGTGGGACATGTAAATGAGCATGAATTGGTGATTGAATTGTTGTAAATTGAATTGGACAAATTCTGCACTTGTTGGTGCACATTGAATGTAATTGTAAGCGGCCAAAATAACCTATAATATGTTGTAAATTATGTTTAGGTTGTGGTACAACCAGAATTGGTTTGAATGTTAAGTTTGGTAAGTGTTAAAAGTGATGCTTGATGTGTATGCAAGAATTGTAATAAGGCAGTTTGAGTTTTAGGCCTAGAACTTTAATTGTGTGACTCCAATTGGTATGAGACCAATTGGAGGTGAAACTAGGCACAAAATGTGCCAACTTTCATGAAGAAAGCTTACCAAAATTCTGCTTGCAAGGTAGCTTGAAAAATGACCAAATCCGGATTAAGTGCAATTGAGGCCTGAAAATTGACCATTTGGGCAGCAGTTAGTGTTTAGGCCATAACTCACTCAAAACAGGTCCAATTGACCTGAAATTTTAACCATGAATAGTTAAGACCCATATCTACAAGTCTTATGAAGACACCAAAGCCCAGAAATGACCATAAGCAAGTCAAACAATTGCACAAGTTCAGGTCCAAAAACTGGCCGAACCTAAAATGACCTAAAGTGACCTAAAATGACCAATTTTGGTGCAATTTGACCAGCAATAGTAAAATGACCATAACTTGGTCTACATAACTCAGAATGACCTGAAATTTTGCCCCGCATTCCATAAGACATAGATCTACAAGTTTGTAGTTTGGACCGAAACTCAAAAACCGAGGGAACTAGGTCGTCCGGCTAGGTCAAACTAGTATCCCGGAATCCAGCAAATTGCAAGAAAATGCAGTATACACGGAAATGAATTTGGTAACATGTACCAACCCTAAAAGACTATCGAATGTGACATATTAATAACATTAAAACCTAATTTACCTAGAATGCATCGAGGGTTGATATATTAGGCTGATTAAGCAAATAATAGCATTCAGTGAATTATTTATCCAACATTATTGTTAGAGACAGTTTAATTAAGTACTGAAACACTTCAAATTGTGTTTCTCAGTTAGCAAAGACTCAGGAAAAGGGAAGGAAACACTGAGTCCAGACCAGGAGACAGTTATCAGAGGTTTGTGCACAACAACTATTTCTTTTGAATTTTTCAATTGAAATGAATTATGGCTATTTGTACATTATTGTTTTAAATTGTGGAAATGTGTTTGAATGGATATTTATCGCTTGAAAAGCACTGTAAATGGTTTGAAATTGTGAGAAATTATTTGAATGATATTGATGGATACTTATTGATTGAAAAGCATTAGAAATGGTTTGAAACCATAGCTATCATGTATATTGATTGTATTCCTCGCTAGCTTGTCTAGTGGGATGAATTGAATTCCCTCTCTGGCTGAAGTGTTGAGGTGTGTGCCTGTTGAGGACGAATTGGATGAGTACTCATATTTTGCTAGCTAGCTATGTTATTCCTCATTAGTCATCGACTTTTGGGATGAATTGAACTTTGGAACATGATTAAGCTGTGTGTGATTTATTGAATTGTATTATGAGATTGTGAAATGGAGTTAAATCCTTATTGACATTTACTGTCTTTTGAAGTTAACTATGTTTTTATCTCTGAGATTTATTATGATATTGTGTTAAATTCCTTCTGACATTCATTGTCTTGAATTTAACTATGATTTTACGTATCCATCATTTAAATGATTTATGAATTGTGATTTAAAGTTGTATTTGGTTAATGTTGTGCACCACTGAGACATTATCTTAGCGATAGCTTTCTTTTTATTGCTGTCGCAGGTAGACAGACAGACAGGGCAGCAGATTAGGCTGCTAGTACATCCAGCGAGAGATTATCGGGTATAACAAGTATACCACATTTTGCATTTTGTACTGTAATATATAACCACTGTATGTATATATTGTTTTTGGTTTTGAGCAGTTGTAAATTAAAAGTGTTTTGAAGTTGTAAGTAAATTATGAGTTATTTTGACTTGTAAAAATTGTATTATATTTCTTGTATCTCAGTCTTTGAAAAATCACTATGGATTTGAGTTGAGAAATATGTTGTGTTGAGAAATATGTTGGAGTTGAGATTTGGAAATATATTGAAGTGCTTTTTACAGGTTTTCTGAAGAACTGTTTTATCCAAATTACAGATGGCACTCTGCCAAAATTTTTACAGAAATTCCAAATAGTCCAAATGAGTTAGCTGTTTCACTTCAGTTCACAAAAGTTTTTAACACCTGTAAATAGTGCTCACCACTGTAAAAGAAGTAAGAAAAGTTTTTAAAATCCCTTGTAGTGTGTTTAATGGGTTATCAGTAGACGGAGTTGGTAATTCATTAGGTATACTACGGGATCATGTTATGCCTTACAGAGGGGTAGGATGTGACAATACTAGTCAACTAGGAAAACTAGGGCACATTATAAATTAATTGTTTAATTCTTCAAGTTTTGGAGTTTACTAACTATTATATAATTCACAAGTCAATGCATATGATGACCTTTTTAGGGAATATGGATAAGTTGTTTCTAGCATCAATATGTCACAATTTATATCTCAATATGCTGCCAATATAGTGCAATTTACCATTTTTACAAGTTGGCATTCATTGCCAAATGCTTCAAGCATCAATATATGTAAAATGTCAAATTCTTAAATTTTGTATGATAGATTGGTCTAGCTTAAAGTCCTATTTCTCTTGGGTTTTAGCTTCTGATCAAAGAAGAAAAATTGTAGCTCTATGTCTTATTGCACGCGGGGAAAAATTTCAGGTCATTCTGAGTTGTGTAGACCAAGATATGGTCAATTTACTAAAGCTGGACAGATTGCACTTTTAGTGCAAAATTTGGTCAATTTTTAGGTCACTTTTGGTTCGGCAGTTTTTGTACCCGAACTTGTGCAAGCTATTTGACTTGGTTCTGGCCATTTCTGGGCTTTGGTGTCTTCATAAGAATTGTAGATCTATGTCTAAACTAATCATGGTAAAAATTTCAGGTCAATTGGACCTGTTTTGAGTGAGTTATGGTCATCCAAAGGACTACTATTCATATAGTCAAAAATCTGGGTTGCAAGTTTGCTAATCCGGATTTGCTCATTTTTAAGGTCAATTTCTAGGCAGAATTTTGGCAACATTTCTACATGAAAGTTGGCCTATTTAGTGTCTAGTTTCACCCCCCATTGGCCTCATACCAATTGGGTTCATAGTTTGGCACTTATGGCCTAATTTAGGTACTGCCTTCAATACACAACCTGCACAAAGCACATACACTTCCAATTTGATATTCCTTCTCCTCCTCATTACTTCAATATTCAATCAATAACACTTCCATATATATATATTGTACACAATTTCAGCAACAATTTTGGGTAGAATATTCAAGTGCTTAATGTAAAACCCCTCACCCGACTACAGTGTAGCCGAGCAAGGCATGCTACAATCGGTGCCGGAGCACCCTAACTTATCTTACTTTATTTTTTTTAGATAATTTTGAATTCATTTAATTTAATATCAATTATTTTTCGACGAAAAAACTAGCGGAGTTTCCCCTATTTTATTATCGTTTGGCGTATTTCAATATTCACTTATTTGAAATTCAACAATATTTCTAAAATAAAATCTTATCCATGCTAATCATAATTATCTCATCAATCATTCTCATAATTTTCTCATATTTCAAATCTCATCCATACATTTCAATTTCATAATCATTTCCATACATTTCCATTCATACTCAATTCATATGTAAACATTCTTAAATTACATAAGCAAAATTTTCAAATTTCCTTAATTTACATAATTTACAAAATAATTACAAAATTTCATAATTTACATAATATATAAATTAATTACATATGAAAAATCTAATTAATTAATTTACATCGCATTTCTATTAATTACCTGTTCATAATCTACATTATAATACAATATCTAGCATTTTATACAAAATACAAAATATGATCTATATGGGCCCTATCTACATGCATTGCTGAGGAGGTGACAACCTTGAATACTTCAGATACTTCTGCAGATCAAAACTCCCAAAATTCCCAGTCAAACGTCCATTGGGTTCTAGCTTCAGTACCTGCGCGAAGGAAACAATTCCATCGCGCTAAGCTTTGCTGCTTAGTGGTGCAATAATATAACAAGGAAATAATATACAAATAAAGATAGAAATAAAACATAATTCAAATAATTAATATTTATTTATACTTCACATGCGGTTTCTAAAATTTAATATGTTTTATCCTAATTTAGTCTTCTTTGAAAGTATTTATTTCGCCAATGTACAGTAATAATGTACAAAGAAAAATAATCTGAAAATAATAAATTTATGCTTATATTATTATATAAGTCACATTTGCAATATTTATTTATGTTATAATTTTCTTTGCTAATATTTTAGCATTTTCTTTATACTTGCTAGGTTGTCTCAGATTATCTCATAATAAGTAAATTTTAATATCGGTCCAGTTCATTTCGATTCTTTCTAATAAATAACTATTCTAATTTATTTTAAGACATCTTACTCATTTATTTTATTCAATTTCTAATATTTTTAATTGCTAATATTCTTAACTTATCTCAATAAATTTCACTGCCCAAGTAACCTATGACAGGTTGACTAAACTGGATAACGGGACGTTGGCACTAGACACCACGGTGCCTCGGGCCGTCATACCATGGGACGCAGAACGTCAACCACGTATGCAGTCAGTATGGCTAAAAAGCCATGATAACACATAATCAGGCATAAAAGCCATGAATGTTGGCATAAAGCCATGAATGCGGGCACAAAGCCATGAATACAGGCATAAAGCTTTTCGCAGTACTGCTAAAACAATACCCTATTGGCATGCCAAACTATCCAATCTGACACACATGTCTAGGCAATACAAGGGCACATAATATTATTAAATATTAATATATTGTGTTTTATGACTTCATTATTTCATGATAAATTTCAATTATAATTCATACATTCATTTGATCATTTATATGATCACAATTCACATCAATTATCCTTTTATACCATTGTACTCAAAATACTTCTCCTTTCTACAATAATGACAATTAATGTCTCATTCATACATTAATATGGTTCATTTATTCATTCATTATGTTATTCATATTGATCACAATTCTAAACAATGATTCACATGTACCATTGTATTCAAAACATTTTTTCTTTCTCATTTATACATTCAAGAATCTACTTATGTAATTACAAATTTTATATTTCAAGTTGAGTTACTAATATTTTATGAATTCCATTTGTGATGGGCATATAAGCCCTAACTATCTATTCACATCAATTAGGTGACTTATTTTTCATGTTTCGAGTAATCCATGAATATTTCATGGATTTCAAATTTATGGCCTTAATTTCTTTTTAACAATTTTGACTAGGATGCATAGTCCACATTTGTTATACAATTCTAAGCATTTAAACTTAGAATTGGTTCTAAGTCTTCATCTTAATTTACTAATTATTTTGATTACTATTCACCTTACTAGTCAACCAAAATGTTGACTTTTTTATACTTAATGGATATATTAATTCTAATTACACCAAGATCCCACATTTTGAGTTTTACATTTGCTAGTATTAATTGCCAATTGCAATTTACAGTCCCCTAGATGCATTTCTAAATTTTCAGTTTTTATTACCTAAATTTACTGTTCCATTGGACAATTTTAGAGTGAAAACTGGGCTAACCTTTCTTCATCAAAGTTGTTCCTTATTGTGTCTTCTTTAATTCCCTTTTTGAATCACTCAATTTGGAGTTTTTTAGCTCAAGTTATGGTCATTTTACCATAACTGGTCGGAGTGACCTGTACCCAGATTTCCTGGGCAATTTGGTTCTGCCAGATTTGGTGACCTAAGTTTGGTTGGCAATTTGACTAGGTTATGGTCATAATTTGGGTCAGGTTGCTTAATGAAAGTTGTTGGTCTATATCTCAACTTGTTTCTGGTAAAATTTCAGGTCAATTGGACCTTTCTACATTGAGTTATGGCCAAATGACCAAACACTGTTCATTTAGTCATTTTGCCCAGGCAGATTGCAGGTCACCCGGATTAGGGCAAACTTTTGGTCAACTTGGTTTGGTTTTCTGGGCATGGTTTCTTCACCAAAGTTGTGCCATTATGTGTCTAGTTTCATGTACAATTGGCCAAACACCAATTGAACCTCTAAAATTCAAGTTATTGCTGCCCAAACAGGCTAGACTCATATCCAGACCTGCAGGTCACCCAAGGCAGCTTAGCCAAACTCAAATCCCAAGCTACAACTCACTTCAATTCTTCATCATACACAGCCAAATGGTCACTAATTGATCATTTAAACTTTCATTCACCAACACATGAACAAGATCCAAGTTTTTGTGTCCAAACCCTAGCTCAAATTCAAGGTTCACACAACACACGTCAATTAGGCATACTAATCCATTTCAAATTTTTGTCTACACATCAACACCATTTCTAAGCCATTTTAAATCCATTAAAACCATCAACTACTACTCCCATAAAGCTGGCTAAAAGTCCATTCTCAATTTCACACATGATTTATCTTAATTTCTTAGTTATTTGTTCATATTCAAACTAAGTTTTAAGAAATAAACAAGATTAAGTAATTAACATGCACTAACCTCTTTGGTCTCTTTATTGGCTTGTATAAACCTTAGAATTTTTTTACTTTATGATAATCAAAACTTTTCTCTTGATGTAGGGGTTAATTTTTGTGAAGGGTGTTTAGGGTTTTGGGGTGAGATTTGGTGAGTTATAAAGCTTTGGTGGAGCTTTCATGGAGGTTTGGCAATGGGAGAAGAGGGAGACGACTGGTCTTTAATTTGGTGAAGAAGCATATTGCTTTTTCCTTTTTTTGGTGTTATTTATCTTCTTTTATTACTTACTTAAGTGATGCTTTAATGTGATTGGTGGGAATTCCTTTAAATGACATCATATGATGTCAAAATTGACATTTATTCTCATTTTCTTTTCTTTTCTTCTTTACTCATTTTCAATTTAATTTTTAGTAATGTTTATTCACATTTTGTGTCAGAATAATTATTTACTTAACTAGACAAGTCGGTCAAAAATCACCTCTGAAGGCGAAATGACCAAAATGCCCTCCGTTTGGCTTAACAGACTAAAATTGTCTGTACCGATTGAAAAATTTTTCTAAGCATTTTCTTGGCATTCTAATACCATAGAAACTTCAATGACCCTTCTCTGGAGTCCCAAAAATTATTTTATGAATTTTTCCTCGGGTTTAGGGCTCCTAGTTGTGAGAACTGCAACTTCCCACTGGGTTACCCATTGCTAGGGCCCTGGCTCATTTAACTTGGTTGTATTTTATTTCTAAAATTTTTCCTAAATTTTTCTTATTAATATTTGAGTTATTTATGACTCCTCACTCTAGCCTAAATATTTTTCCAGACGTTCTAGCTGTCCGGACCAATACCGGTTACCAGAACAGTAGAATGTACGTAATTGCTAAAGTGAGGGTGTTACACTTAATGCACACAATTCACCATTAAGCTCAACATTCACTTCCACCAAAATTCAACATATTTCAATGTCAATATTACACATACAATTCAACATAATCATACTTCAATATTACTTACACTTGCTGCCCACAATTTAACATTAGCATATTTCATTAATAACTACATGTTCACACACAAATTCATGCTATTAGGGACTGCCAAACATGGCAGTTTGCTCAAGGCATCAAGGTTCCATTTCACACCCTTAATTCAAACACTACATGCACATACTTAGATATAAACTTACTACAACTTTCATTTGAATTAATCAACCTTCGTTTCCATTCATTAGAAGTAAAAATAACAAGCTCAATAAAGGTTCATGGCTGCCAAAAATGGACAAGTCCATTTCTAACTATTTCTTTCATTTCTCTTCACCAAAATACTTACCTCAACCTAAACACAAGGTTTACTAAAGCAAGGGAGAGGTTTTGGACACTTACCACTTTTCAAGCTTATCAAAACTTCACCAAATCTTGCTTTTCTTGTTGCTAATATCTTCCCCAAGGTGAGTATGCAAGCTTTAATGAAGGAAAGAAGTGGAAAGGATGGCTAGAACATGCTTGCATGGAGGTAGAGCAAGGTGCGGCAATGGAGTTCTTCCATGGTGGAAATTCGGCTAGCTTGTGGAAGGTTGAAGATGAAGTGGTTTCTGCCCACTAATGACTTAGATAAATGTCCCAAGGCTGGAGTTAGTGGAGCACTAACTCTAAATTAATTGTTTAATTAGTTAAACTTTCATTATTTGCACCTTTAGCTCAATTCTTTCACTATTTACATAATGTATCACCATTTAATTTTTCATGACATTTATAAAGTGTAATATCATTTACTTTTAATGGACATTGAGGTTAAAAGGCAACTCTAGGTGTTAAATGACCAAAATACCCCACTTCGGGTTATATTCCCGATTTTTCGGTAACACCGATTTTTGTCTGTTTCTCGATTTTTCATTTTTTTTTGGTACTAATTTACTAATTTTTCTTTGATATTTCTAGTGTCAATTACATTTCAATAAACCTTTATTTATGTCTCAAAATTAGATTCAGAGGATTTCCGACGGTCCTGGGGTCGGCAACGGCTTTCCCAGTGCGGTTACCCATCGCTGCGGTGCCGGCTCATTTAACTTAGCTTCATTTTCTCTCTTTCATTTTTGTTTTATTTTTCTTGTATTTTCTTTTTATTTATTTCATCATTATATGTCTGTTCACCATCACCGAAGTGTAGTTCCAGACATCCTGACTTGTCTAGACTGTTATTTAACCACTGGAGCAACAGAACGTACAGAACATGTGCAATGGGGATGTTACAGAATAGTAACCTCAACATGAAAGTATTCAAGAATGAAGTTTAAGCATAATGAGATTAATTATTGGAATTATTATGAGGCAAAGATACTGAGACACTATAAATTTTGTGTTTTAGCTGAAAAAGACCCGCAAGGGACAAAAGACTGAGTTAAGGCCTAGCAGTAACTCACGTCAGGTTTGTGCACAATAAACCCTATTTAAGCATTTTATCATTGAAAAATTGATTTAGTACGCATTATGAGTTTAAGAACTTTTGTGTTGCCACTGTGTGAATGAAAATATAACTTTGAAAATTGATTTGATTTTTGTATGTAATATTTAAATAAATTGTTTTAAATTGATTTCAGATTTGCACTTAGCATGACAGTGCCATATTATTCCCCCATTTATGGGGTTGAGATCGATTATTTTCCTCCCTCTTTGGTTTACCAGTTGAGGTTATAGATCGAATGAGTACTCATTAGCTAGCAAGCCACCTCCCTCATTGATTTCGATTGATGGGGTTGTAGATTGCTTTATCGTGGTGTACAATGCGGCATTGATCAGAAATTTTGTGTCATGGCTTAAGTTGTGTATGAATTGGCAACACTGTATTTATTAAATTATTTGACCCAAAATTGTGCTATAATGAATTTTGATAATTTGTGAAATGTAATTGTGCAATATTTAAATTGTGTTTTGTCAATGAATATTTTATGTATTGTATTTCAAACTTTTATTGTGCACCACTGAGTATTTTTATACTCAGCAATAGCTTATTTTACTGTCGCAGATAAGGGCAAGGAGAAAACAATAGAGTGAGCTACTACTGAGATAGTGGACTTCACTTATCCTTTTTGTACGAGTATTTATTTATGCCCTTGTAATTATTTGATGTAAACATTGTAGTATTCTATGTATCAATGTAAAGTTGAGCAGTTGTACAATAAATTATAATAATGTTATTTTGGATTTTCTTTTTGTGAATTTCGTACTATATGCACTGTGAATGAAGTTATGAAATATTTTAAGTTGATAAATTTTTTGTTGAATTGTGGAATGAATTGAATTGTGTTAACTTGAGATTATTTGGAGGTTGGGAGTTGTGGAAAATTTATTGGAAGTGTTTTTCTCATGTATTTGAAGAACTGTTTTCTCAAAATACAGACGGCACTCTGCCGAAATTTTTACAAAATTTGCAGAAAAATAAAAATGGAAAAAAATTTTTACTAGTTTTTAAGCTTTGAATAAATGATTTTAATTCCTACCAAAATGCTCACCACTTCCAAAATGTAAGAAAATGGTTTTAAAATCCCTTGTAGTGTACCAAATGAGTTATCGGTAGGTGAAGTTCGATAGTTCATTAGGTATTCTACGGGATCATATTATGCCTCACAGAGGGGCAAGGTGACACTTACCTATTTTTTGAAGCTTGTTAAACCTCACCAAAACTCCTTCTTTTTGCTCCCTATATCTTCCCCAAGTTGTATACTCCAACTTTAATGAAGAAGACTTGATGATTCCATGGCTTAATCATAGGTGAATGAAAGCTTTTGCTTGGGACGAAAATGGAGGTTTTGGGAACAATTGGATTCGGCCAAAGTGAAGAATGAGGAAGAAGAAGAGATAATGGGAATACACATGTCCATTTGGTTATTTATATAATCCCATAGTGCTCCACTAACTTAAAATATATGTTAATATAATTAAACTTTTAATTATCCTAAGTTTACTCCCCCTTAATTTCTCTTAATGACATTTTATACATAAATTTCATTTTATTTTTTATGGCATTTTCAAAATTTAACACTACTAATTTTTTATGGACATTTAGGTCAAAAATCAACTTTAGGTGTCAATTGACCAAAATGCCCCTCCTCGGGTTGTACTCTCAATTTTTCGGTAACACCGATTTTTGTCGATTTCTCAAATTACTATTTTTCTTTGTACTAATTAATTAAATTTTCTTCGACATTTTCTAAGTCAATTATACCATAATAGATGTTTGTTTAAGTCTCAAAAATATTTCCCAGGGTTCCCTGCGGTCCAGGGTTAGTCAACGGTCATCGCCGCAACTTCCCAGTGCGGTCACCCATCGCTACGGTTTTTGGCTCGTTTAACTTGATCACATTTCATTGCTCTTATTTTTTCATTGTTTTTCTTGTATTTTCCTCTATTGTATTTCATTATTTCATGTCTCCTTACTAACATTTAAGAGTAGTTCCAGGCATCCTAGCTGTCTGGACAGACACCGGTCACCAGAACAGTAGAACGCACTACCGAATATAGCGGTGTTACAATTCTCCCCCCCTTAAAATAAATTTTGCTCGCGAAATTTTACCCAATAGTCTTCTTACAATAGTCATACATTTATTTTCTCCTTTCTATATGATCATATAATCTTCTTTCCTTTGAATTTGTATAAGACTTTTAACAATCTAATACAACATTTAATTTGTTTGTATAACACCAATCTTCTCTTACTATTGTTTTATCTAATATTTCAGTTCATGTTTCCTTATTGAATGACCATTGAGGTCATGTTAGAATTATTTATCTAATCATTGGTCCTCTGACCATTCTAGTCAACAATCTTACTCATATTCGTAACATTTCTTTGTTATATCTGAACCAACTGTTTAAATTTTTACTTCCACAACTCCTTTATCTATCGATTTTCAATAATTTATCATATTCTAGGAAATGTCTTTCGCTAACAAACTCTTCCAAAACTAATTCCAAAAAGATTAGTCACTAAAATATCAAAATTTATTTTTATACGAGGGACAGTAGGAAGGCAAACAATGTTGGCACTAAAATAAAAGTATGCAGACTCTGGGTCAAACAATACATATATATATCTCAGTTCAAAATTGAGAAAGTACCAGCAATAATGTCAGAAGTCTCAGCCTCTTCCCTCTACTGCATAGTGTATACTCTAGCTAGAGCATCACCTTGTTCTGGCTGATTCATAGTACTCTGACTTCCAGGTGTACTATCCCTACCTCGACCTCTGCCTCTACTAACTGATGGTGAACTTCTTGGGGTAGAAACTTGGGCTGATCCCTCTGGTGTAGTAAATAATCCAGAACGACATGGATTTATACAATCCTTAGCAAAATGACCAGTCTCTCCACGATTAAAACATGCTCCTATGGCTCTATAACATACCCCACTATGTGGTTTACCACAAGTTTCACAAAGTCGATCCGACAGCGCATTTCTGGGTTTCTGCTGAGTTTGCTGATCTGATCGAGGTGGTTTCTGTCCAGAAGATCTATCTCTACCCGATTCGTGTGAGCTAGATCCTCTAAAGTGCTTTCTCTTTCCTAACCCACTATCAGGAACTTGATCAGTAGTCTTTCTAATTTTCTCTTTTTCTTCTGTACCCTTTTTATCTGTTTCTTCATTCTCAATTCTTTCCAATTCCAGGGCTTGCGATATTAGCTCTGAGAAATTCTAGTGTCGGAAGCCCACAACTTGCATTCTTAGACTAGGCCTTAACTCGGCCTCAAAACTTTTACATCTGTCTCTAGGAGTGGTAAGCAGGCTTCCTGCATAATGACTCAATCGAGAGAAGTTTCTCTCATATTCTGCCACTGTTTTATTCCTTTGTTTTAGGCTTAAGAACTCCTGTAGCTTCTGGTCTACATAGGCATCTGGGACATATTTTTGTCTGAACTCTCTGAGAAAGTCGTCCCATGTCAGCACTGGGGGTTCCACCAAATTGTGGGAAATGGTTTTCCACCAGTCATATGCATCCCCCTGTAGAAGTGAGACTAAGTATTCAAACTTTAGCTCATTAGTGCAGTGCAGCTTCCTAAAAACTCTTTCCATCCTTTCTAACCATTGTTCTGCCTCTAGTGGATCCACTATCCCCTTGAACTCAGTAGCCTCATACTTAATCAGTTTGTCGTGCTGCCTAGCTAAAGGCTGTGGTTGTACTACTGGTGTCTACAGTGGGGCTTGAGTGGGCATGTTATCAGCCATCTGTTGGAACATCGCACCCATCTGCTTAGCAAATTGAGCAAGGAACTGCGGTATTGAGGGGGTTGGTGCAGCTGATCCACTCACATTTTGAAGGGCTAGGGCTTCCCCTTATACCTCAGCCTCTACTGATTGATCGACTGAACGGTCCCCTTCTTCCATAGGCAATTAGAGGATATTATACCTCCTAAACAAATATCATAAGGAGATTTCCTCCTGTTAGTACATATTTATAAAGTAATGTACTATATGTATCAAACCATGACATTAAGCAATTATACTATGAAGGAAAAATATTCAAATTACAGGTCAAAACAAAATTAAAAAAAAAACTTGCTCTGATACCACTAAAACATGTCACACTTTACCCCTCCATAAGGCATAACATGATCCCATAGTATACCTAATGAATTACCAAATTTTGTCTACTGATAACCCATTAAATACACTACAAGGAATTTTAAACCTTTTCTTATTTCTTTTTACAGTGGTGAGCACTTTTAACAGGTGTTAAATTCTTTTTTTTTAACTGAAGTGAAACCAAATAACAAATTTGAAGTATCAATAATTTATATAAAAATTTCGACAGAGTGCCGTCTGTATTTGGAGCAAAATAGTTCTTCAAAAACCTGTAAAAAAAACTTCCAATATATATGTTCAATCCCAAACTCTAATATGACTCAACTCAAATCAGTGTCCTCAACACAGTTCAAACTCAATTCAATATCATTTCAGCAATTCCAAAGATAAAGTGCAAAATAACTGAGCATTTCAAAAGCTGAAATAAGAGAATTATAATATAATATTTTGACAAGCCAAAATAATTTACAACTTTATTTTACAACTGCTCAAGACCAAGTACAATATATACATACAGTTCACATACATTACAATAATATTTACTAGGAAGTGGTATACTCAATATATCCAGCAAAATCCCAAAGCAAAGTCACAAGCAGTCTACTCTGCTACTTTATCTGTCTATCTACCTACGACAGTAATGAAAAAGCTGTCGCTGAGTAAAATTTACTCAGTGGTGCACAATAACAATTTAAAATGCGGTATATAAAATTTTTATTGACAATTTACAATTAAAATAATTGACAATTTCATGTCATAATTTTTAAAGTTCATATAACATAAATTTGATCAAACAATTGAATAACACAGTGTTGCCAATCAATAACACAACTTAGGTCATGACACAAATTTTTTGAACATGCCGTGTTGTACACCACGATAAGGCATACTCACCCCACTAATCGAAATCAGTGAGGGAGGTGGCTAGCTAGATAATGAGTACTCATCCATACTCACCTCAGACTGGCAAGTCAAAGAGGGAGGAATATAGTCATACTCACCCCATAAATGGAGGAACATAGTAATATTACCATGTTAAGTGTGAATCAAAATAATTCCAAATCACAATATTTAAATATTTCATACAAACCACAAATCGCATTTTATCTTAAAATTTCCATTTACAAAGTAGACAACACAATAATTTCCAAATAAAATTCCCAAAGCTAAAGCAATAAAAATTATTCATAACTCATTTCTCCAAATAAATTTTCTAGTAAAAGCAGTGAATATAAAATTATTGTGCACAAACCTGATTTGAGTCGCCTCTAGGCCTTGACTCAATGTTCCTTATGCTTTTCAATATCCTTTTCAACTGAAACACACAATTTAAAGTGTTTCAGTACTCAGTTAAATTGTTTCTAACAATAAAATCTAATATCTAAATTTTCTTGGTACTATTTACTTCAATTCATTTCATTAGTCAACCTATAGTGTTGACTATTACTACACACTAGGTGAATTAATTTTAATATTCCCAATTCGTCACATTTTATAGTCTCTAAGTGTTGGTATATGTTACCAATTTCATTTTAAAGCTTATTGCATTTTATTGCCATTTTCTAGATTTCATGGCCAATGTTTACTGTCTATTGGACCAAGTTACAATGTAAATTTAACAGATTTCTCTTCATTAAATTGTTTCTCATTGTGTCTTCTTTAATTTTCTTTTTGAATCACTCCATTTGGAGTTGTATAGCTCAAGTTATGGTCAATTAACCATAACTAGGTCAAATCTAAATTTTAGTTTCCTTTTTAGGCATTTTTCAGTTCTGAATTTACTAATTTATTTGGACTGCTTGTAATCACATTGAGGAAGTTATATTTGACCTTAAATTCGGACCTTATATATTTATAATTTGAGGAAGTTGTCTAAAATAATGTTTTAGGTCTCTTTCTTAGCTTTCCAGATTTGTATGACTCATTTAAATTGGACACTTCTAGTGAGAGATATGCTTATTTGAATTTTTTTGATTTTATGGTCAAATGTGCTAATTCCATATTTAGTGTGCCAACTTAATCAAGTTAATTGACCTAGTTCTCTTCATTTTTGGGTTTTGGTCAAATTACCAATATTATGGATCTATGTCTTATTGAAATTTTGGGACTAATTTCATGTCATTTGGAGTTCTATGGACCAATTTATGGTTATTTCACTATTGCTGGTTAAGTTGCACTTATATTGCAAAGTTTAGGTCATTTTTAGGTCAAAGTCAATTCGGCCAGTTTTTGTAACCCAATATTGACGATCATTTTGACTTGGTAATTGGCATTTTTGGGCTTGGTGGTCTTCACCAAAGTTGTAGCCCTATGTCTAAGCTTTCCAACGATATAAATTTTAGGTCATTTGGACCTGTTTTGAGTGAGTTATGGCCAAAGGACTTACTACTGTTTAAATGGTCAATTTCTGGGTTACCAAGTTTGCAATTCCGGATTAGGTCAGTTTTAGTGTCACTTTCCTAACAGAATTTAGGCAACACTTCTACATGAAAGTTGGCCTATTTTATGTTTAGTCTTGTCTCCAATTAGCCTCATACCAATTGGGGTCACACAAATTCACTTATAACCTAAAATGCATACTGCCCTTACTAACCATACTTTGCATTGAAAATTGACACTTCTAATGGACATCATTCACATTGCATTTAGGTCAATTGTCCAACAACACCTTAATTGTTCAATATCAAACAAAACTCAATTGTTCAAGTGTCCAGCAATATACATTTACTCAATCTCAATCCAATTAGGTCAATTGTTCAACCAATCATAAAATTCTCAAATAACCAAGTCAAAACCTAAATTCAACTAATCAAAATCAACCATACACATGACATCAAGTACTAGTACATGAAATTAACTTAATGAACTTCCCAAATAGTAATTTACATATAAGAATTAAACAATCTTCTATGTCTTTCATGGCTGCCAAAAATTGCAATTTACCAATGCCTTCAATAATTCTTTAAACCCCAATTCAAAAGTTTAATTCACAACTTACACATGAAATTGAATTCCTAACCTTACAATTTACTTTAATCCCCAGAACAGCCAAATGTACAGACTACGTAAAATGAGGGCATTATAATTCTTCCCCTCTAAATAAAAATTTCGCCCTCAAAATTTACCTGATGTATCTGTTACTTCCTTGCTTCCTCATTTCTTTATGTTGTTTCATCAATATCTAGGTTCAGCTCCTCTCTAGCCTTCATGGCACACACCCATGGTGTCACCCTTACTTCGAGCCTTTCGACCGTCTCAGAAATAGCCTTCTGTGAAATCTCAGTCGTCTTTGCTCTGACTGCACCTCACTGGATATTGTGTTCCACCATTAATACGCATCATCTTGGAGTAGAGACATAGCACCCTCCAGGTTATGTTCTGACCAATTCTCATACTTACTTTCCTATTTACTTCTCTTTTCATTCCACAACTTAACTTTAATTAGTTCATCTCTCGGTCTTATCTTCTTCCTTGACTCAATTCCTTGACTCGACTATCGAGTCAAAATTTAGCACCGCTTATCACCCCTAAGAAATCCACTATACCTCGGTATTATTCTAATTTGGCCCTCTGACCATTCTAGTCAACTCCTGTACTAATATTCGTAACATTTCTTTATTACATTTGAACCAGCTATTCAAAATTTCACTTCCACAACTCTTTTATTTATCAATATTCTATAACTTACTTCCTTTTGTACTGAACTATAACCTTTCGATATTCTAACTTTTGAGTTTTAAATCCCTAAGTAGGATTTCCAAACTCATTTCTAACAATAAAATTCTATCCTGGCATAACTATACCAAAATAAATGCCATTGGCAATTATTCTCATCTTGGTGTACTATCGAGTAGTACGTAGCTCTTCACAATAATCTCAAGTTAGTACTGTAATTTGTAGCTTACAATATAAATATCAATAACATTGCATAGTTACTATGATATATTCCAATAGATCAAATTTTCTTATATCTTATCCTTCTTGAGTTCACTTATATCCTAAACTTATTCTGATTACATTATCCATTAATAATTACTAATTGTAATATCTTTACCCTCGTCTAGAGCAAGTCTATTACTGAAACTTACTTTTAGGTCCTTTTGCCTTACATTAAGTAGGCTCGCTAATTAGCTTTATAATTTATGGTGTGTTAGAAAATACTTTTCGCTGACAAACTCTTCTAAAACTAATTTCACTTATTATCACAATCCTTATCTTAAAGGACTAATCACTAATGCATCAAAATTTATTCCCATGTAAAGGAATAGCAACAGAACATATAGTTCTAACACTAACACAAAACTAAGTAGTGATGGGATCAAATAATAACTAATTGTTTCTTTCAAAAATTAAGAACTTACCAGCAGCTACATCCAAAGTTTCTACTCTTTCTCTTTAGCGCATAGTGGACGCTCCGACTGGTGCGCTACTATTGATTCACTGTGTTATGGTTGTGAGGAGTACCAACTCTATTTCTATCTCGATTCTGACCGACTGTCTGTGAACTCCGGAGAGCAGATCGAGGTGCTCTACTACAATCTCTAACAAAGTGTCCAAGCTTTCCACAATTGTAGCAGGCTCCAGTGGCCTTACGACAAATACCCCCATGTAGTTTGCCACAAACATGGAAAATACGAGTAGAATAGGAATTTCTAGTTGTTTGACGACTGGACCTTGGTGGCTTCTGCCCTGAAGATCCACCTCTATCAAATCCATAACCACTAAGCTCTCCAGTGTTCTTCCTTTTTCCTAATTTACTATTTGATCTCTGACTCATAGGTCTCTCCCTCTTCTCTATTTCATGCTGCCCTTGTAGGGGTTGGGTTTGTGCTTGAGCTTGAGCTGACAGTGTATCAGCCATTTGTTGAAAGAAAGTGGCCATTTGCTGGGCCATTTGTGCAGTAATTTGTACCGGTGAAACTGATACAGTCGGGCCTTCGACACTTTATGGAGCTGGGGCCTCAACTTGTATTTCTGCCATCACAGACTGTTCTATTGTCTCATTCTTCTCTTCCATATCTTTTCACAGGATTTTCTATTTTCTGTACAACCAACACAAAAAGATTTCTCTTCATTAGTTCATATTTATGATGTAAATGTACTATATGTATCAAACATTTGAGCAGTTGTATTTACTAACAAAAAGATTTCAAATTCACAGTTCAAAATTTACTTTAAAACCATTGCTCAGATACCACTAAACATGTCACACCCTACCCCTCTATAAGATGTAACATGATCCCATAGTACACCTAATGAATTATCGTACTTCGCCTACCGGTAACCCATTAAATATGCTATAAGGGATTTTAAAACAATTCTTGTGAAATTTAAATCATCGATTAAAATCTGGTGTTATAAAAATTTTTCAAAATTTTGGCAGAGTGCCGGCTGTATTTTGAGAAAACAGTTCTTCAAACCTGAAAAGGAAAACACTCCCAATATGATTTCTCAAATACAACCCCAATAGACTTCATTTCATCTCACAATTCAAATCTCAATAATCAAATCAATTCATTTTCAAACCAACCTCATCATAAAAGAAACATTTTATTGATTACAGGACTCAAAAATTAATATTACAAAACTATACAGGTAAATGAAATCTTAAATTTACATTATAATAATTTGCACTTAATTACATACTAAAATATTTTACAAGAGTTTTTATACAACTGCTCAAATAATGTACATACATATTATTACATGCATACATCAAAACCTATGTACATGGATATACCTATGATATACCTGGAGTTGATCTGAATGTATCTTCAAAGAAGCTTACTCAACTACTCTATACTCTTTTCACCTGCGACAACATACAAAGCTATCACTGAGTGGTGAACTGTTAGTAGTATGCCCTAGAGCATATCATTTAGTATGTATCTTGTACATATTTTTATTAATAAAAGGCATTTTCACTTTTCCGTTTACATAATATATTTATGTGTAATAGAAAAGGTCCATTGATATTTTGTTAGAAATATTATTCTTAAGTTGTTAAGAATATGAGTGACAATATTTCTAGCACAAAGTATCATAAATAGGTTCACAATTGAGGATACTTCATAATAAGGACATGACTTATCCAGAAAGATTGTATTCATGTTTGTTCCCAAGTTATTTATATGAGATATAAATCAGATGGAATGGTGAGTCTCATGCCATATAACAAACATGATAGGCACATATAAATGATAAGTAGGCCGAACCAGTGACACCTATGACAAGCACATGGAGTTTACTCTTGTCAATGTTTTGTCATAAATCATATCAGTGCATATAATCTTTAGACCTGAGATAGCACAGTTATCTTGTATATAGGTAGTTTGAGTTTGATACTGCTTTCATACTTGTACTGTGTATGGGTATATGGGCATCTGTTGGCTCCTACTAGTTATATATGGAGATAGGTGTTGATCAAGATGGAATCTGTTCCTCTAAGTAAATAGAGATAAAATCCTATGTTCATTTAATTGTTCTTAATGTTTCAAGTTCCTGGCCAGGATAGATAGATTTATTCAGAAAAGAGTTTCTGATGAGAAAATCTTTTTAATCAAGAACTGGAATTAAAAGATAACATAATATTCATAGCAAATGGAGTTTGACATAAACCATGACTCCAGCTTGAGTTGGGATTTTGTAACAGAGAGATTCTAGTGCATGGTAACATATGATTATAGGTTCATTTAAAGTAAACCTTATTACTAATTGGGTGGCCATGGCATGCTATGCTAGGTGTTAACCATGGTCTATGAGGTTCATAAAATGATTTAGAGAAATCATTTATGGTAAGAAAGAGTTCTGATGATATTAAGGGTTGATATTATGTCTCATTGCCAATTTAGTGATGAGCCTAGTAAGTCACACACATACACAAGTTATCACTTATTTAAATATGATTTAATTAATTAATTAAAGAGTTTAATTGATTAATTAAATAGGTTTGGTTTGCAATTAAATTGCAAAGTCCCTAGCATGACTTGAAACCAAATCTAGATTATTGGATGTATAGTATAAGTTAAATTTATATTTAAAGTGTTTAAATATGAATTTAATTAATGAGAAATTAATTAATAGAGATCAATTAATTAATTTATATTTGATATAAATTGATTAGAAGAAGAAAAATAATTATTTTGGGTTAAGAACTCAAAATTAAGACACATGGGCATTTTGGTCATTTCACAGTGTGACACGTGGCATCATGAGATGGTGACATATGGGATTACACATAAGCGTGCCAAATGTTTTTTAATCATGTAAGATGATTAAAATCAAGATTAAATATAGGTTTGACACTTGGCACAATGTGATTGGGTCACTTAAACCTAGAGCTAATCAAAGGGTGACATGTGGCAAGGGTTTAATGTGTTAACCTAGCTATTTAAGTGTTGTTATGAAAAGAAAAGTAACCAGCAGCCACTCCTCTCCTTTTTTCACGCCACTTTGAGGCTTTTCATCTATTCTTCTTCATCTCTCATCAATTCAAAGAGATTAGCCATCAATCTCTTGAATTAAGAACACTAGAAATTGTTTCTAGTGTCCTGTTTGCAGCTCTAATCTCTTAAAAGGTAGAACTTGAATTTCTAATTAATAGAAAAAGCTTTAGAAGTTGTTCAAGGGCTGCCATAGGTGTTCTTGGTGTGGACAAGCTAGAGGGACAACATCTGGTGTCCTGAAGACGAATCTCAAAGGTGTAGACACGCTGCAGTACATCAAGAGGTTAGTGTAATCGTTTTTTATTTAATCTAGAGTTCTAAAATTAATCTGATTAATTTTAAAATCTTAAATGGCAAATACAGATCCAAAAACATATTAAAAGAGTTTTAATATGTTATTTATCATTGAAATCAAATAGATAAAAATAAATCTTGCATGATGCATGTGACCCTAGATGAAAAATTTTTGAATTCAATGGTATAAACTTGTGTTTTTCACGCTTCCGTTCTTTCAATTGGTATCAGAGCCACTATATTTGCCATTTAGATTGTTGATTATATGATTTAATTGTGTGATTTGATCATGAGATGATTGATCCATTGCTGGTTGGATCAAGAAGTGTGGCGGCAAGCTTGATGAACTCCAACATGGTGCGCATGGCTTGGGAAGATCATGGTGCGCATGGTTGTTATTAAATTCTGCAATTGTTGCATGATGAAAGGTTCATCATATGACTAATTAAAACGTTGAATTAGGATTTTTAATCACACAATTAAATTATGATTCAAATCAAAATTTTAAAAATTGTTTGAATGTGATTCAAATCTGAATTTTAAAAGTTGTTCGAATGTGATTCAAATCTGAATTTTTAAAGTTTTTTGAATCATATTTAAATCTGATTTTTTAAAATTGATTGAATAAAATTCAGATCTGATTTTTTAAAAAATATTTGAATGTGATTCAAATCTGATTTTTTTAAAAATGTTTGAATATGATTCAAATCTGAATTTTTAAAATTGTTTGAATGTGATTCAAATCTGAATTTTTAAATTTGTTTGAATGAGATTCAAATATGAATTTTTAAATTTATTTGAATTATATTCAAATCTGGATTTTTAAGTTGAATATGAGATATTCAATTTAATTTAAGCATGTATGTTTTATTTAATTGTTAAATAGTGATATGCATGATAGATGATCATGGACTATAAAAGACCAATGTGATTGAATTTATTTCTTTTATGTTTCTTTGGGATTGTAAATTAATTAATTTATTTTAATTTATTTTGGGCATGTATTATTAAGTTTGTAATAATTTTTGGGTTGTAATTTCATTTATTTAAGTTCTTGTAAATTCGCCTTGGTATGCCAAGGATTACTATGTAATATTGGATTGCAAGAAGTTCAAGGAGGTCAAGAGCATTGGTGGGACCAGTGGGAGGAATTCAAGATCAAGTGTTGATTATGTACTCCTTCAGCAACTCTTGTAAAATGAATGAATGAATGAAATGCACCTAGGAATGCCCTGATTCAATTCTTGGTGGCTCAGAATTGAATCCCTTAGAAAGTCCATGATCATACCATATTTATTGCTTATCCATGAATGCATGAGATGTATGGGAATGTATGCTATTATATGATATATGCATGCTAATGGATAGTGTGCAAAGTGAGACCTTAATAGTAATTAGAATGACCATAAAATCTTCCAAACAAATGATTAAGTTGGAAATGCTATAATTAAAGTAATTATAACATAGGCCCTCCATTGGGGCAATTATTTTAAGAAATTTTAAATAGTTGCATAAGATGCAATTAATTTAAGAGATTTTCTTAAGAATAATTGTTAAGCATGAGATGTTGTAAATATGTAAATGGTTTAGTGGCCAATATTGGATGTACCTGAGGACATTAAAATTATTAGCATAATTACTGGCTCAATGGGATCAACTTAACTAATGCAAGATAAGTCAATAATGGATGTACCTGAGATTTTGAGCATTAGGGGCTAGGTAAAGGATTGAACCTCACATGAGATGTGATGGGCAAGGAGTTGCTCACTTATAGTTTATTGTAATTCCAATAATGGATGTACCTGAGGATGATCAATAGAATTATAAGAATTCAATCACCCACCAGAAATCTATCCAACTAGGATTTCCGTTTTCTACTTTGGAAGTGTAGGATTCGCTAAGTTAGTGGGAGGACCAATTTGATTAAAAGACCATAATCATTTTGGTTAATTACATGATACATTTACTAATTAATCTGGTTATTTTCTGCAGTTAATTTTCTGATAAAAATGAGCACAAAACAACCACCACCATCCAATATCCTTGCAAGCATACTTGATCACAATAGTTTGACAGGACCTAATCTGTCTGATTGGCTAAGAAATTTGAAACTTGTCCTGAACCTTGAACATATAGGATATGTTCTAGATTCAAATGTTCCTGGTCCCTTACCTCCAGAGGCCACACAAGAGGAACATGAAACTTTGGATAAGTGGAAGGAGCATGATATGAGAGCTAAGTGTTACATGCTTGCTTCCATGAGTAACGAGTTACAGAAGCAACATGAGAACATGCAGAGTGCGAGTGAGATCCTCCTTCACCTACAAGAGTTATATGGTGAGCACAGCAGGAATGCTAGGTATGAGATATCTAGACAGCTATTCCGTATGAGGATGTCTGAGGGACAGAATGTTGGGGATCATGTCCACAAGATGATTCGGCTGATTGAGCAATTAGAACATCTTGACTTCAACATGGATTTCCAACTACAGACGGATTTGATCCTTCACCCCCTTCCCAAGTCTTTTGGCAATTTTGTGATAAATTTCCATATGACTAAACAGGAATGCACCTTAGCTGGTTTACTCAACATGCTAGTTATTGCCCAAAAGAATATGCCAGGCAATAAAGGAAAAGAGGTAGCTTTGGTTGCATCTTCTTCTGCTAGAAAGTCTAACAAGAAGAAAGGCAATAAGAAAAAGAAACCTCAGATTTCTAGTCCTTCTAAGAAAATAGCTAAACAGAAAAGGAAGACTAAAGCTGATGGAGGCAAAGGAAAGTGTTTCCACTGCCAAAAAGATGGGCACTGGAAAAGGAACTGCCCAGAGTATCTTGCTTCTCTGAAGGACAAGAAGGATACACCTTCGGAAGGTATGTCCATATCTTGTTATTTAGATTCTGATGATACTCATAGTTCATCTACAGCTTGGGTTTTAGATATCGTGCGCTTCACATTTCTAATGATATGCGTAAACTAGCAAACAAGAGCGACTTGCGTTCTCAAGATATTAGAGTCCGGATTGGCAATGGCTCAACTGTTGAAGCTTTAGCCATAGGATCTAAATCTTTTTACATGTTTGGACATGTTTTGTGTTTGGATAATATTTTATATGTACCTGATGCTTTTAACAACATCATTTCTATATCTAGTTTGACTAGAAATGGCTATAAATTTCAGTTCACAGATGATGTTTGCAATATTTATTTTGGAAATAAATATGTTGGTTCGGGTTATATGAATGATGGTCTTTATTATTTAGATAATAATGACAAACACAAATTGAATGCAAGTGATCTAAAAGAATGCAATGCCATGGTGAAAACCAACTCAAGTTCAAAATATATTTGGCACTTAAGGTTATGTCATGTTGCAGAAGATAGGATTGCAAAACTGGAGAAAATGGGGATTTTATCCTCATTGGGCTCTGAGCCTACTCCAACTTGTGAATCTTGCCTTCAGGGCAAAATGACTAGATCACCCTTTGTTGGACAAGGGCTAAGAGCTAAAAATATTTTGGAGCTAATACATAGTGATGTATGTGGTCCATTTAAAGAAATGGTTAGAGGGGGTTTTCATTATTTTATTACCTTTACTGATGATAAATCAAGGTTTGGGTATTTGTATTTGATGAAATACAAACATGAATCCTTTGAAAAGTTTAAGGAATTTAAATCTGAAGTAGAAAATCAAACAGGAAAGAGTATTAAAGCTCTTCGATCAGATCGAGGAGGTGAATATTTGAGTACTTAATTTGATGAATACTTGAGAGAGGATGGCATTGTTTCTCAACTGAATCCTCCAGGAATGCCACAGCTGAATGGTGTATCTGAAAGGAGAAATCGTACCCTATTGGATATGGTACGTAGTATGATGAGCTATACTGATATGCCAATCTTCTTTTGGGGATTTGCATTAGAATCAGCTTTGTATATTTTGAATAGGATTCCATCAAAATCAGTTTCTTTCACACCTTATGAGATATGGCATGGAAGAAAATCAAGTCTTAAGCATGTTAAGATTTGGAGTTGTCCAGCTTATATCAAAAAGCTAAACACTGATAAATTGGAGACCAGATCAGAAAAAGGTCGATTTGTTGGATATCCAAAAGATAGTTTTGGATATTATTTTTATTTGCCTACTTCACAAAAGGTTGTGATAAATAGATATGCCACATTTCTTGAACAATAATTTGTTCAAGTAGGAGGCAAAGGAAGGCAAATAGAGTTAGAATTGGAGAATTCTGACCAACCAACAAATCAGATGGATATAGATCCATCTAGTCAACCTATACCCGTTGATGAAACATCTACAGCTGTTCCTCATAGAACAACCAGGGTATCTCACCCACCAGTGAGATATGGTTTTCTTCATGAAGAAGAATAAGAGTTGTCTACTCATGAAGAAGTAGATCATGGAGATGATCCACTTACCTATGAAGAAGCTATATCAGATATAGACTCTTCAAAATGGATTGATGCTATGAAATCTGAAATTGATTCCATGTATAAGAATCAAGTTTGAGATCTTGTTGACCCACCTGAAGGTATTGTACCTATAGGGAATAAATGGGTTTTCAAGAAGAAAATTTGTTCTGATGGAAAGGTAGAGACCTATAAGGCAAGGCTAGTAGCGAAAGGGTTTCGCCAAAGGCAAGGAATCGACTATGAGGAGACTTTCTCCCCTGTTGCCATGCTTAAATCAATTAGGATTTTATTAGCAATAGCTGCATACTATGATTATGAGATTTGGCAGATGGATGTCAAAACAGCTTTTCTCAATGGATACATTGAAGAAAACATTTTCATGGAACAACCTAGGGGTTTTGAATCCCAAGATGGTTCCAAGGTATGCAAGCTAAAGCGATCCATTTATGGGTTGAAATAAGCTTCGAGGAGTTGGAACATCTGTTTTGATGAAGCCATTAAATCCTTTGGTTTTATCAAAAATGAGGATGAGCCATGTGTATATAAGAAGGTTAGTGACAATGCTATCACTTTCCTTGTCTTATATGTGGATGACATATTATTGATGGGTAATGACACAGGTATGTTGACAACTATAAAGGTATGGTTGTCAAATACATTCTCCATGAAAGACTTAGGGGAGACAACCTATATTCTTGCGATTTCGCATCTATAGAGAGATAGAACGAAAAGAATAATTGGTTTATCCCAAAGTCTATACTTGGAAAAGGTGTTAAAGAGGTTTAACATGCTTGATTCCAAGAGGATTGTTACTAGTGAGACATGGTATCCATCTTTCTAAAGAGATGTCTCCAAAGACACTTGAAGAAAGAGATAAGATGGCCAGGATTCCATATGCTTCAGCTATTGGAAGTTTAATGTATGCAATGTTGTTTACTAGGCCGGATATCGCATATGCTGTTAGTTTGACTAGCAAGTATCAATCCAATCCAGGTTTGGAACACTGGATAGCTGTCAAGAATATCCTTAAGTACTTGAGAAGAACTAAGGATTTATCCTTGATTTATGGAGGTGGAGACTTGCAATTGGATGGTTATACTGATTCTGATTTCCAATCAGATATCGATGATAGAAAGTCTACCTCTGGATATGTGTTCATTTGTAATGGAGGTGCAGTCAGTTGGAAGAGTTCCAAGCGAGCACTACCGCAGATTCCACTATAGAGGTGAGTATATTGTCGCATCGATGTCGCAAAGGAAGCTGTTTGGATAAAGGAGTTCGTGACAGAACTTACAATAGTTCCTTCCATTGAGTCAGCAGTTCCACTACACTGTGACAATAATGGAGCAGTCATACAGGCTAAGGAACCAAGGTCTCACCAGAAATCCAAACACATAGAAAGGCGCTACCACATTATTAGAGAAATAGTTGGGCGAGGCGATGTAGCCATGCAGAAAATAGCATCAACTGAAAATCCAGCTGATCCATTCACTAAGCCTATGTCACAGACTCAGTTAGACCGACATCTTGAGAAGATAGGTCTAAGATATTGTAATGAATGGCTCTAGTGCTAGTGGGAGATTGTTAGTAGTATGCCCTAGATCATATCATTTAGTATGTATCTTGTACATATTTTTATTAATAAAAGGCATTTCCACTTTTCCGTTTACATAATATATTTATGTGTAATAGAAAAGGTCCATTGATATTTTGTTAAAAATATTATTCTTAAGTTGTTAAGAATATGAGTGACAATATTTCTAGCACAAAGTATCATAAATAGGTTCTCAATCGAGGATACTTCATAATAAGGACATGACTTATCCAGAAAGATTGTATTCATGTTTGTTCCCAAGTTATTTATATGAGATATAAATAAGATGGAATGGTGAATCTCATGCCATATAACAAACATGATAGGCACTTATAAATGATAAGTAGGCCAAACCAGTGACACTTATGACAAGCACATGGAGTTTACTATTGTCAATGTTTTGTCATAAATCATATCAGTACATATAATCTTTAGACCTGAGATAGCACAGTTATCTTGTATATAGGTAGTTTGAGTTTGATACTGCTTTCATACTTGTACTGTGTATGGGTATATGGGCATCTGTTGGCTCCTACTAGTTATATATGGAGATAGGTGTTGATCAAGATGGAATCTGTTCCTCTAAGTAAACAGAGATAAAATCCTATGTTCATTTAATTGTTCTTGATGTTTCAAGTTCCTGGCCAGGACAGATAGATTTATTCAGAAAAGAGTTTCTGATGAGAAAATCTTTTTAATCAAGAACTGGAATTAAAAGAGAACATAATATTCATAGCAAATGGAGTTTGACATAAACCATGACTCCAGCTTGAGTTGGGATTTTGTAACAGAGAGATTCTAGTGCATGGTAACATATGATTATAGGTTCATTTAAGGTAAATCTTATTACTAATTGGGTGGCCATGGCATGCTATGCTAGGTGTTAACCATGGTCTATGAGGTTCATAAAATGATTTAGAGAAGTCATTTATGGTAAGAAAGAGTTCTGATGATATTAAGAGTTGATATCATGTCTCATTGCCAATTAGTGATGAGCCTAGTAAGTCACACACATACACAAGTTATCACCTATTTAAATATGATTTAATTAATTAATTAATTAAAGAGTTTAATTGATTAATTAAATAGGTTTGGTTTGCAATTAAATTGCAAAGTCCCTAGCATGACTTGAAACCAAATCTAGATTATTGGATGTATAGTATAAGTTAAATTTATATTTAATAAATTTATTTTTAAAGTGTTTAAATATGAATTTAATTAATGAGAAATTAATTAATATAGATTAATTAATTAATTTATATTTGATATAAATTGATTAGAAGAAGAAAAATAATTATTTTGGGTTAAGAACTCAAAATTAAGACACAGGGGCATTTTGGTCATTTCACAGTGTGACACATGGCATCATGAGATGGTGACATATGGGATTACACATAAGCTTGCCAAATGTTTTTTAATCATGTAAGATGATTAAAATCAAGATTAAATATAGGTTTGACACTTGGCACAATGTGATTGGGTCACTTAAACCTAGAGCTAATCAAAGGGTGACATGTGGCAAGGGTTTAATGTGTTAACCTAGCTATTTAAGTGTTGTTATGAAAGGAAAAGTAACCAACAGCCACTCCTCTCCTTTGTCACGTCACTTTGAGGCTTTTCATCTATGCTTCTTCATCTCATCAATTCAAAGAGATTAGCCATCAATCTCTTGAATTAAGAACACTAGAAATTGTTTCTAGTGTCCTGTTTGCATCTCTAATCTCTTAAAAGGCAGAACTTGAATTTCTAATTAATAGAAAAAGCTTTAGAAGCTGTTCAAGGGCTGCCATAGGTGTTCTTGGTGTGGACAAGCTAGAGAGACAACATCTGGTGTCCTGAAGACGAATCTCAAAGGCGTAGACACGCTGCAGTGTATCAAGAGGTTAGTGTAATCGTTCTTGATTTAATCTAGGGTTCTAAAATTAATCTGATTAATTTTAAAATCTTAAATGGCAAATACAGATCTAAAAACATATTAAAAGAGTTTTAATATGTTGTTTATCATTGAAATCAAATAGATAAAAATAAATCTTGCATGATGCATGTGACCCTAGGTGAAAAATTTTTGAATTCAATGGTATAAACTTGTGTTTTTCACGCTTCCGTTGTTTCATGAACTCAGTGGTGCACAACTATAATTTAAAACATAGTACGATATATATTGACAAAATTATAACAATTAATTTGAAAGTCTCAAAATTCAATAAAATTTCAAAAGTCAAAATCTTCATTACCAATAATATAAATCGTTAGTTAAAATGACTTTGAGCAAGAAATTCAATTTATCAAATCATAACTTGACATTTAAAGTAATTTCAGCAATCATGGAAATAAAGATTAATTCCAAAAAAATCAATTATACATAAATTCCATTTGAAATAGAAATTCTTTACTATTCAAAAATCATTCTTTATCTCACTAACTATGCAAGACTAGTCCGCAAGGGCCATCTTCGGGGTGATTCTAACTCCCTATGGTCGGGGAGGTCAAATCGGATTCTAACTCCCTATGGTCGGTGAGGTTGAATCATCGTGCACAGTACACATCACAATAATGAAACTTCCGAAAGGGCCATAACATAAAAACTTATATCTAACCTCTAATAAAAAGGAGAATCTAAGCCTGTGCACGTACCATTCTAATCAAAACAAAGCTAACTCCATTGTCTACTCAACAAATGAGATAGACGGGTAATAACCTGGTCAAGTATCTATAGTGAGATACAAAATAATATCGTGAATCTCTTTGTCCTTTTTGTGAGTATGAATCACAACACAATTCGATTCAAAGTCAATTTCAATATCCAATAATTTTTTTTGCTCATCACAATTCAAAATATAAATTTGTATTTTTCCATGCAAATTGCCCATCACAATTCAAAATATATTCTATCACAATTTTTCAAAACATAATTTATTTAATCCACAACAATACTTAATACTTGTTGAAATACTATTTCACAAAGCTAAATTCATACATACTATAACAATTTCAATAATCATTGAATTAAATCTAATACTTGACAAACATAATACATAAGGAAAATAACTTCATTTAATCATATGAAATATTTAGAACAAAATCAATTAAAAACTAGTTGTGCACAAATCTCTGATGAGTCGCCTCTTGGCCTTGACTCAATGTTCTTTATGCTTTTCAATATCCTTTTCAACTGAAACACACAATTTAAAGTATTTCAGTACTCAGTTAAATTGTTTCTGACAATAAAATCCAATATCTAAATTCCCTTCAATTCATTTCATTAGTCAACCTATAATGCTGACCTTTGATGCACTCTAAGTGAGTCAATCTTAATGTTCCCAATTTATCACATTTTATAGTCTCTAAGTGTTGGTATATATTACCAATTTCATTTTAAAGCTTATTGCATTTTATTGCCATTTTTCAGACTTTATGGCTAAAGTTTATTGTCTATTGGACTAGGCTACAGTGTAAATTTAATAGATTTCTCTTCATTAAATTGTTTCTCATTGTGTCTTCTTTAATTTCCTTTTTGAATCACTCCATTTGGAGTTGTGTAGCTCAAGTTATGGTCAATTAACCATAACTAGGTCAAATATAAGTTTTAGTTTCCTTTTTAGGCATTTTCGGTTCTAATTTTACTAATTTATTTGGACTGTTTGTAATCACATTAAGGTCTAGAATTCTTCATAATTATTGTTGCCCTATGTCTTAGGGACAATTAGAAATTTTGGTTACCATTTTTCAAGTTTTATAGAATTCTTTATAGATAAATTGTTAACTTGGACTCAAAGGTCCTATATTGGCATGGTCCTCAATTAGGTCAGTGGCTTGACCTTAAATTCTGACCTTGTACATTTATAATTTGAGGAAGTTGTCTAAAACAATGTTTTAGGTCTCTTTCTTAGCTTTCCATATTGGCATGGGTCATTTAAATTGGAAACTTCTTATGGGAGATATGCTTATTTGAATTTTCTGGATTTTATGGTCAATTGTGCTAATTCTAAATTTAGTATGCCAATTTAATCAAGTTAGTTGACCTAGTTCCCTTGATTTCTGGGTTTTGGTCAAATTACCAATATTGTAGATATATGTCTCATTGAAATTTTGGGACTAATTTCATATCATTTGGAGTTCTATGGACCAAGTTATGGTCATTTTATTATTACTAGTCAAGTTGCACTTATATTGCAAAGTTTAGGTCATTTTTAGGTCAAAGTCAATTCGGCCAGTTTTTGTAACCCAACTTTTGAAAGCATTTTGACTTGGTTCTGGTCATTTTTGAGCTTTGGTGTCTTCATAAGAGTTGTAGCTCTATGTCTAAGCTTTCCATGGTATAAATTTCAGATCATTTGGACCTGTTTTGAGTGAGTTATGGCCAAAATACTGACTACTGTTTATATGGTAAAAATTCTGGGTTTTCATGTCATGCAATTCCGGATTTGGTTATTCTTTTAGGTCACTTCTAGGCAGAATTTGGACAACACTTCTACATGAAAGTTGGCCTATTTTATGTCAAGTTTCACCTCCAATTGACCTCATACCAATTGGAGTTACAACATTACACTTATAACGTAATTTATACACTACCAACAATCACAACCTGCATAAGAGAATTTACACTTCCAATAGTCATTTCTCCTTCTCCCAAACTACAATTCTGCATTCATGGCACTTCTATATCATTCATCACATCTCAAATTTGTCAACTTGGGCAGTTTATACAAGTCCTCAATATACATTACACAACCTCAATTCACAAAAAGTCAAAATTAACATAATGTATATGAAATAACTAACTAACACATAGGAATTCAATTAGCAATTTTTGCTATATACTTCCACTAATGTATCAACACCCTAAATCAATATTTACATTCATAAAATCAACACTCTCCAATGGAACTCAAGGCTGCCGAAAATCACAATTTGCCAAAGCCTTCAATTTTTCTTGAAACCCCAATTCTAAAGCTTAATCACAACTTACACATGAGATTAAATTACTAACCTTACAATTTACTTTAATCCACACTAATTCCCATCAAATACCATCAATTTCATATAAGAATAATTCACTTACCTTCCCTTTTCATGGCTGCTAAGAATTACACACATCAATTACTCACTCAATTCCTCAAATTTTTCAACCAAACTACTCACCATAACCTCAATACAAACTTTAATTAAGCAAGGGAAGAAAATGGACACTTACCTCTATTTGGAGCTTGTTAAAACTTCTCTTATTCTTCTTCAAATTACCATCAATTGCTTCCTTGTGATGTGAGGATTAAAGTTAATGAAGTGAGCCTTAGGTTTTGAGTTGAAAATGGTGGAGTTATGGAAGCTCTTAACATTCTGCCATGGAGGTTTTATGGGAGGAGCAATTCGGCACAATGGAGTGAGGTTGAAGATGAAGATGAATTCTGTCCACTTTGGCTTATATATGTCCACTAATATCCCACTTAGTGCTTCACTAACTTAGTTTAATATAGTTTAATCATTAATTTTCAATTATCCCAATTTTCACCCCTTAATTTCCCTTAATCACATTTTATCTTTAATCTCATTTTTCATTCAATTTTCAAAATTTATTACTACTTATTTTTCATGGACATTTAGGTCAAAAGCCAACTCTAGGTGTTAAATGACCAAAATGCCCCTCTTCGGGTTGCATTCCAGATTTTTCGGTAATATCGATTTTTGTCGGTCTTTTTGATTTTTCACCTTTCTTTATACTAATTTATTAATTTTCTTTGACATTTCTAATGTCAATTACACCTCATTTGGCTTTTAATTATGTCTCAAAAATTATTTCCAAAGGTCTCCCGCAGTCCTGGGGTCGGCTATTGCCTGCGCCGTAACTTCTCGGTGCGGTCACTCATCGCTTTGGTGCCGGCTCATTTAACCTAGTTTCATTTCCTCTCTTTTATTTTTCCTTAATTTTTCTTGTATTTTCTTTTTCTTTATTTCATCATTTTATGTCTGTTTATTATCACTGAAGTGTAGTCCCAGACATCCTGACTTGTCCGAGCAGACTTTAGGTCACCAGAACAGTCAAATGTACAGACTATGTAAAATGAGGGCGTTACATATAGTTCTAGACATTCCGACTGTCCGAACCCATATTAATCATTGGAACAGTCGAATGCACGGACTAGCTAAAGTAAGGGTGTTATAATTCTTCCCCTCTAACAAAAATTTCATCCTCAAAATTTACCTGATGTATGTAGTCGAAGATCTGCATTAGTGTCAACTCGACCCATATGAATGCAATGCATGGTATGAACTCTATCTAGACCCAGAAACGCCTAAACCGTGCTCTGATACCAATGAATGTAACACCCCTTACCCGTCTACAGTGTAGCCGAGCAAGACATGTCACACTCGGTGCCGGAGCACCCTATCTTATCTTACTTTATTCTTATAATAATTTGTTCTCGTTATTTTTTAATATCAATTATTTTTCTAAGGAGAAACCAGTGCTGTTTTCCCTATTTTATTGCCATTTGGTGTATTTTACTATTTACCTGTTTAAAAATCTCAACAATATTTTCATACAATAATTCATCCATACTCATATCATCATTTCAAAAATCATTATGTAATTCAAATCCATACTCATTTATTCAAATTCATTCATGTTTATTACATATATCAAAATTCTCAATTTCATTAGTTTACATAATTTGAAAACTAAGTACATAAATTCATAATTTACATCAAGTGCATATTACATACAATTTCCTAATTTTCATTAAAATATAATAAATAATTATAATGCACAAATTACATAATATGACTAATGTGAGCCCTATCTACATGCATTGCTGAGGAGGTGACTACCTTGAGCACTTCTGACACTTCTGCAGATCCAAACTCTAAAATCTCAGTCTAATATCCACTGGGCTTTATCTTCAATACCTGCACGAGGGAAACAAATCCATCGAGCTAAGCATTGCTGCTTAGTGGTGCGATAATATAACAAAGAAAATAATATACAAATAAAGAAAGAAATGGATTATACTTTGGATACTCTGAAATTTAATCTAATTTAATATAATACTTTTAGTATCAACTATCTTTCGTTCTAATTTCTATCTTTCGTTCTAATTTATTCATCTTAAGAAGCAATTTATTCCTAAATTCACAATAGTAATATACTTATATCTCTTTTACAAATCTTTTTATTATTTCATTTAATACTTTCTAGGTTATCGTAGATTATTTCATAATAATTAAATTTTAATATTGTTTCAATTCATTTCAATTCTTTCTACTAAATAACTAATCTAATTTATTTTAAATACTCTTACTCTTTTATTTAATTGCTAATATTTTCAGTTGCTATTATTCTTTACTCATTTCAATAAATTTCACTGCCCAAGTAACCTGTGACAGGCTGATTAAACTGGATAACGGGTCATTGGCACTGGACACCGCAGTGTCTCAGGCCGTCATACCATGGGACGTGAAATACGGAACATCAACCACGTATACAGTCAGAATGGCTAAAAAGCCATGATAACATATCAGTATGGCAAAAAGCCATGATAACATATAATCGGGCATAAAAGCCATGAGTGCGGGCATAAAGCGATGAATACAGGCATAAAGCCTTACGCAGTACTGCTATAACAATACTCTATTTGCATGCCAATTTATCCAATCTGACACACGTATCTAGGCAAATACATGGGCACATAAATACCATTAAGGGTTTATAAGTATCATTATTTCATTATATGTTCTAATTATAATTTATAATGTTTTAATTTTTATTACTAGCAGAAGAATAAATTTCTAATATTATTTCTTATGTCTTTAGGATTACTATTCACCTACTATTTATTCAAAATGTTGACTTTCTCATACATAATAGTTACATGGGTTCTAACAACATGAAATTAGCACATTTTGGTTCACAAAAGTGTTGGCATTGGTTGCCAATCAATACTTCAAACCAATAGGAAATAAATAAAAAATTTCAGTTTTGGGTGCTAGAGTTTACTGTTCTATTAGGCAATTCTACAGTGAGAATTTTGCAAACTTTTCTTCATAAAAGTTGTTCCTTTATGTGTCTTCTTTAATTCCCTTTTTGAATCACTCCATTTGGAGTTTTCTAGCTCAAGTTGTGGCCAAATTACCATAACTGGCCGGATTGTAATTTTTCTAGAATTTCTGGGCAGAATCAATTCTGGCAATTTTGGTGTCCTGACTTTGATGGACAATTTCATTTAGTTCCATACATAATTTAGAGTTATGGTCTTCATGAAAGTTGTTTTAAATTGTCTAATCTTCCATTGATATATAATTCAGGTCAATTGGATATTTCTACATTGAGTTATGGCCAAATGAACAGTTTGTTCATTTGGTCACTTTTACCAGGTCTAGAATTGGTTACCCGAATTTGGTCAATTTTTAGGATATTCTAAGTTTGTTTTCTGGGTAAGATTTCTTCATTAAAGTTGTGGCATTATGTGTCTAGTTTCATATCCAATTGGCCTTGCACTAATTGAACCTACACCACTCAAGTTATAAAGCCCCAAACTTGTTGGACTCACATCCAGCCCTGCAGGTCCTATGAGGCAGCATACCCAACCTCAAATCCAAAGCCACAATTCACTTCAATTCCTCATCAAACACAGCCAAATGGTCACTAATTGACCATGAGGACTTCCATTACCAACACATGAGCAAAACCCAAATTTTTGCCCCAAACCCTAAATCCAAAACCCCAAACTCATACCAATCACTTTATCCATCATCTATACTCATCAATAACATAAATAACCACTTAATTTCAGTAAAAACCAACAATTCTCAAACTTTCTCATGGCTGCTAACATTTAGAGGTTCCATTTACTCATGATTTTCTTTTGATTTCATGCAATTTATACTTGATTTAGCATGCTTACAAAGATTAAAGAAGGAAGAGAACTTGTTTTATGCACTAACCTTGTGTGAGCAGAATTTTCTCTTGGTTAATCCTCAATTTTCCTTCACTTTCTTCCCACTTTCCTTGGGTTTAATGGCTAGCTATGGAGGTTTATCAAGGCTACCAACAATTTTAGTGAAGGAAGGTAGGTGTTTGGAAGCTTGGTGATAGTGCTTTAATGGTGGAAAGAAGGAAAAATAAAGGAAATGGAGAGGAGGTGTTGGGATGGCAGATTATTGCTGGAGAATGTAGGGGTGGGGCGTGAGGCGAAATATCATCCATTAAAATTATATAAAATGCACCAGGTAATGCCCAGGAAAGATGGTGGAGTCACAATGGTCTCACTTAAGTACCACCTCCTTAGACATCATTTCCTAGACATGCACTTCATACAATCCTAATAGAATCAAACCACTGGTAAGTACCGTCTTCCCATAACACTACCACGGTACTAAGGATTTATGCCACGAAGGCATAGATAGACAGGAGTCGCCACCCGGGTAATAACCGGGACATATTCAGTGTTTCTTCCGAGGGTCATGGATGGCAACTTACTCCTTGCAGAGTTTCCACAACCGTCATTACCATAGCCCAATGTCTAGGTTCGGGATAGTGGGTACGTAAGGGGAAGGTGTTAGGCACCCCTTACGCCTGGTCTAACCTCGCTAATTCGAGTGCCAATCCTCTACTAATGTTTCTAGAAGTCTTGTTTATTATTCCTTTATTAAACTTTATCCTAAAAATGCAATTCTAATCCTACACACGCAAGTAATTCACAAAAGGGTTGTTGTTTACACACAATTTTCATGCACAAATAATTCCTATCTATGGGGTTGCTAATTATTTAAATGATATTTACCAGATGACTAAAATTAATTTATTATTGAGAATTTAATTTACAAACAAATTCAATTTCAAATAACCCTATGTTTCTATTTAATCTAATTAATTAATTTTCACCAAGTTACCCTAAGGATAATTGAACTAAGTTAATTATGTACATGTGTAATTTATTCTAATATCACATAAGGCCCAAACAATCACAACCTAATAAAGATTTCTAACATGCAAATTTATTTTACAATTACCAAATATTAAATTAAATTTATTTACATGCAAATGTCAGTTTAATTTACAAATAAGATTAGTTTTAATTTACAAAGTATTTATTTAAATTAATTACATGCAAAAGTCAGTTAAGTTAAAAACAAGGTTAATTTTAATTTACCAAATAAGAGTTCTATTATTACTACAATTTCATGCCAATGGTTATTCGAGAAGTTTAGAGCTACTTACTTGTTGGTAAATGCAGTTGCCATTGGGGCAAGCTACCCTTAAAAAAGGGTCTTCTCTTCTAGTATGGTAATGATATCCCTGGCTTACTCCCATTTAGCTCCATATAAGCTCCACGCAAATGCCCTCTTTGGTACTTACCTTAGGGCTACTTACCAATTTTGTTTGTAATAAAAAAAAAATAAAGAAACTAAAGAAAATAATAAAAGTACAAGAGACAGAAACTAAACATGTGCAGAGTTGTGTATCCCCTCAAATTAAACATGATTACATGATCTATATGAACATATAAAATAAATTGAAGACAAAGAGCATAAAATCAAAAAATTGTGTGGCATAGATCTTGAAAAGAAAACAATAAAAATTGACCTTCCAGAAATCTTGTATGGAAATCTTCTTGAAGAAAAGAAAAAAAAATAAGGAAGAACTCAAAGAATCTTAAATATCTCTAAATTTCTTATAGCTCTGAATTTTCTCTTCCTCTTTACTCCCCATCATCCCCTTCTTCTCTTCTCTAGTAGGGTATTTATAGGGTTTTAGGAAAGAGGTGTGATAGGGTTTGGAGTCTTAGGATGATAAAGTTTAGATGACTTAAACAACTACAATTGCAGAATTCGAATAAGACTGGGATATGGGTGAGGTGTTTCAACCAATAGGAAGACAGGAAAAAATGGAAGGCACCAATAGGGAATGAGGAAGAGGTGTGGTAGGATTTGGAGTCTTAGGGTGATAAAGTTTAGATGACTTAAACAACTACGATTGCAGAATTCGAATAAGACTGGGATATGGGTGAGGTGTTTCAACCAATAGGAAGACAGAAAAAAATGGAAGGCACCAATAGGGAATGAGGAAGAGGTGTGGTAGGATTTGGAGTCTTAGGTTGATAAAGTTTAGATGACTTAAACAACTACGATTGCAGAATTCGAATAAGACTGGGATATGGGTGAGGTGTTTCAACCAATAGGAAAACAGGAAAAAATGGAAGGCACCAATAGGGAATGAGGAAGAGGTGTGGGGCCAAGGAGGAGAGAGATATTTTGTATTTTAATTTTTAGAAAATAATTAAATAGGTCCCATTTAAAATCCATAACTAGGCTTTCTTAGGCCCATAGAGCCTAATTAAACCTAATTAGATCCATTTAAGAACTACCCATATTAAATTTAAACAAAATAAAATTTTATTTAAATTTAATTAAATTAATTTCCCAAAAACTTTATTATTATTTTTTATTTTTCAAGATCATGCCACTAATTAATAATTCAGCTCCATGCCTCCAATTACATCTTACAGTCATATATTTTTTCATCATCGGGTTTCCCACGGCCTCAATGCACATACTCATCACAAAATAAGGGTCTACAGTTTGCCCCCCACTTTGGCGAAAGTTGAAATCAATGTGAAAGCATTGCTCAAGTTTCGTCAAAGTGAAACTCAAATTTCTAATAACTATGAAATATTGGCTATGGAGATCAAGTATATCTTGCTCGGTCGACATACTCTATGTTATGAGACTAGCTACAGTCTCATAACGGTAATAACTGTGTCATGTGAAAAATGAGTGTATTTTGCTCTGTCGATACACTCTGCGTCATGAGACTAGCTACAGTCTCATAACAATTATAACTGTGTCATGTGAAAATTGAGTGCATCTTGCTCTGTCGATACACTCTGTGTCATGAGACTAGTTACGGTCTCATGATACTGGCAACTGCGATTTGAAATGTTGTGGATTCGTATTTAGGACTGCAGTCCTAAACTACTTACGTATCCCCCTCACTATCCTGAGGAAGAATCAGACCCACTCGTAGTTCGACACTTAAAACTGTGGTGATGCATGTTCTTCTATGCCTTACACACCTACAGGTGACATTTTAATGCGTGTTCTTCTACGTCTTATACAACTATGCCATATGCCCTAAACAACGTCTAAGGACTTACCAAAAAAATATCTGTCATGAAATGTTGTGGGTTCGTATTTAGGACAGCGGTCCTAAACTACCTACGTATCCCCCTCGCTATCCTGAGGAAGAATCAGACCCCCTCGTAGTTCGACAATTGAAACTGTGGTGATGCATGTTATTCTACGCCTTACACACCCACAGGTGACATGTTGATGCATGTTCTTCTATGCCTTACACAACTATGTCATGCGCCCTAAACAACGTCTAAGGACTTACCAAAAAATATCTGTCATGATTTGAAAAATTTAGAATGATTGGGTCTCAAAATTCTCTCTGATTTTTATGTTTCCTGTATGCTACTTCCTATCATGGGCATGCTGATTTTACTAAAGATTCTTAAAAAAACTTAGTCCTCTGGGGGATCTCTTTTTGCAAAAACTTTCTTATAGCCTCAAAGTTTTTTAAAAGAATTGTTCACCAAAAAAAGACTTCCTTAAGGTCACAATACAATTTCTCTCTGATTTTTCTTTTTTCTTCTCTCCCCCCATGGTTTCTATCTTGACTCATTTCTCTTTCATGAACTCCATTCTTTGTGCCCTAACTTTTGCCTGAAATGTCCTTTTGGATTTTCATCTCAGCGGGCCTGCTCTAACTTTTGCCTAAGCGGCCCTTTCGGGTTTTCCACCTAGCAAGCTCCTTTTTTTTTTTTTTAGAAGGCATAGATTAAATCAAAACAATGCAGTTCAATTACTTAATCATTTGATGTATCCCTCAAGGCACAAACATTCGCGATCATAATTAAATAAAATCCATTCCTAGTTAATGCAATAAAAAAAATTCTTTATTTATTCAAGTACACCATTACTCTCTCTTACATTAGGTTTTGCCAAATTTCTAACCTTCCAAAGTTAGAAATAAGCTTTATAACCTGCTGAATGACCTTTTCAGGTTTTCCATCCAGATCTTCTCTCATCTCTCCTTTTGCCTAGACCGCCTTTCGCAAGTTTTCAATCTAGCATTTTTTTTTTTTTGACCCTTACTTTTGCCTAGACCGTCTTTTGTAAGTTTACAGCCTAACGGGCCTATCTCACACAAAGTACCGTTTGAGCTTGTCTAAGTTGACTGGTTCTTGAAATTCATTCCCATCCAGGTCTGATATTCTTACAAAGACCTCCCTGACAAGATCTTTTTGACTATGTATGGACCATCCCAATTTGGCTTGAACTTTCCTCTTGGATCAAAAGGGATGGGTCGAGCTTGTTTCAAAACCATGTCTCCCTCTTTGATCTTTCTTGGCTTTACCTTCTTATTAAAGGCCCTTGCTATCTTTCTTTGATAAACCTGCATATGATACAAGGCTCGCATCCTCTTCTCATCAATCAAAGCTAGTTCTTCATATCTTTTCTGGGCCCACTCATTTTCCAGAATCTTAGCTTCTAGTATCACTCTCAAGGATTTGACCTCTAACTCAATGGATAGCACTGCTTCAGTCCCATACACTAAAGAGAATGGAGTTGCCCCTGTGGATGTTCTTGTAGTAGTGCGATAACCCCAAAGAGCATAAGGGAGCTTCTTAGGCCAATCCTTATAGGTTTCAACCATTTTTCTCAAAATGGTTTTCACATTCTTATTTGCTGCTTCTACTGCTCCATTAGTCTGTGGCCTGTACGGTGAAGACTTGTGATGCTTAATCTTGAATTCAGTAATTAATTCTAAGAAATCACCTTTGAATTGGCTGCCGTTATCTGATACTATCTCATGGGGTACCCCAAACCTGCAAATCAAGTTCTTTCGCACAAACTTACTTATCTATTTGGCCCCTACTACTTTATAAGATTCAGCTTCAACCCACTTGGTGAAATAGTCAATTGCCACAATGATAAATCTATGGCCATTAGAAGCCGTGGGAGAAATCTTCCCAATAATGTCTATGCCCCATATTGAAAATGGCCACGGTGAAGTCATACTGTAGAGTTCACTGGACGGTAGGTGATTCAAATTCCCATGGATTTGGCACTCATGGCATCTTTTCACAAATTTAGCGCAGTCAGTATCCATGGTAGACCAGTAATAGCCCAATCTTAAAATTTTGCCCGCTAATACCCTTCCGTTCATGTGAGGACCACACACTCCTGCATGTACTTCCTCCATTATCCGCTCGATCGCTTTTTGTCACACACAAGAGCAATAGTCCTTCGAAGAACCTTTTGTAGAGTTGCCCCCCAGCCAAAGTGAACTGAGTGGCTAATCTACGAATTGTAGCTCTATCCCTACTATTGGCTGACTGTGGGTATTCTCCTACCTCTAAATATCTTCTTATGTCCTCATACCATTTCATCTCATCTTCTAGATCTAAATGTGCTATTATTAACCCTTCATAGCATGGGATTCTACTCCTCATCAGGATAACTGGCTGGGTCAACTTTTGATCACCCTTCTCCCATAAGGATGCCAGCGTGGCTAGAGCATCAGCCATCTGGTTCTTAGCTCTAGGCATGTGCTTCATCGTCACTTCCTCAAAGCTAAATAATAGTTTCCTAGCATACTCTAGGTATGGCCTCAACTTTTCTTCTTTCAATTCCCATTCACCTTTAATATGGGAAACTACTAGCATTGAATCTCCAAACACCTCCACATTTTTAGCCCCAACAGCTATTAATGCCTCTAGGCCACAAATGCAAGCCTCATATTCTGCAATATTATTAGTGGTTGGGAAACATAGCCTTTTTGACATTAACAATTGTTCTCCATTCGATGCTTCCAAAACTACCCCTATACCGGCTTCGCTCTTATTCATGGCCCCATCAAAGTACATTTTCCATGGCTGGACCTCTACTAGCTTAAGACTCTCATCCGGGAAGGCTGTTTCGACTTCTTCCTCTTCATTAACTGGATTTTCAGAAAGAAATTCGGCGACTACACGCCCTTTGATGGTTTTTCGAGTCTCATACACAATATCAAATTCAGACAGTAGGACCAACCATTTGGCCAATTTTCCAACTAGCGTCGGTACTTCAAATAGGTACTTTAAAGGATCCATCCGGGATACTACAATAACTCGATGGGTCTGAAAGTAGTGCCTTAACTTCTTAGTTGCCCATACTACAGCCAGACAGGTTTTTTCTATTAGTGAATAATTCTCCTCATAAGCAAGGAGTTTCTTACTGATGTAATAGATGGCTCTCTCCAGATTCTCTACTTCTTGTGCCAACATTGCCCCCAGGGCCATGTTTTCCACTGATAGGTAGAGGATTAGAGGGATGCTAGGGATGGGTGGTGACAAAATTGGTGGATTGCTCAAGTACTGCTTTATCTTTTCAAATGCCTCTTGACATTGCTCATTCCACACCACTGGCTGATTCTTTCTTAGTAGCTTAAAAATTGGTTCACAGGTAGTTGTGAGCCTAGCTATGAACCTACTGATGTACTGTAATTTTCCTAAGAAACCTCTAATCTCTTTTTCTGTTCTCGGGGCTGGCATCTCCTGGATTGCCTTCACCTTATCTGGGTCAACCTCAATCCCTTTTCTACTAATCATATGCCCTAACAGCTTGCCTGAAGTGATCCCAAACACACACTTGCTAGGGTTCAGTCTCAATTTATACTTGATGAGCCTCTGAAAGAACTTCTCTAATGCCTCAAAATGTCTCTCCCTAGTTGGGGATTTTACTACCATGTCATCCACATATACTTCAACTTCTTTGTGCATCATGTCATGAAATAACATAGTAGCCATTCTCTGATAAGTCGCACCAATATTTTTAGCCCAAAAGGCATGACCTTATAACAATAAGTCCCCATTCGGATAAAAGTGTCTTTGCTTTATCTATCAAATCCATGATGATCTTATTATATCCCTAAAAACCATCCATGAAATAGTTCATGGCCATGCTAGCAGCACTGTCAACAATCACATAAATGTTAGGCAATGTGAAATCATCCTTAGGAGTAGACTTATTCAGGTCCCTATAATCTACACACATCCGAACTCGCCCATCCTTCTTGGGACTGCACAATGTTGGCTAACCACTCGGGATACTCAATTACTTCAATGAAATCAGCCTCAATGAGCTTTTTCACCTCTTGAGCTATCTTTTCTTCCCATTCTGGCCTAAGCCGACGCTTCTTTTGTTTTACTGGCCTCATGTTAGGGTCTGTGGGGATCTTGTGTTGTACTATATCTCGATCAATTCCCGGCATATCTTTATAAGACCAGGCAAATGCTTCTTGGTACTTTATTAATAAGGCTATAAATTTATTTCTTTCTTTTTGGGTTAAATCTTCAGCTAACTTAATGTCTTTAGGATCATCTGGTGTACCCAAATTAATAGAGATTGATTTTAATGCATTAACAGAAATAGATTCTAAATGATTATGAATGCCATGCGTGTAGCCATTAGGATGAACATCAAACAAGTAAGCAAAAGGACTAGTCATATTATTTAACTTTGCCTCAAAATCGTCATCAAGTACATCAGAAATAACAATATCAGTATCACTACTGTGAGCATTACAAAAGACAGACTCAAACTTAGGGGTGTAGGTCCAAGAGCTTGGCTTCCATGCAGACCTTAACTTGATGGTACTGACTTCTTGTTCTAATTCCTCAACATGCGGCAGCTCCTGGTCATCAGTCCATGCAATTGTGCCTTCCCTGATAAACTTGGTGGGCTTGAGTCCCTCTTCATCTTCAGTTGGCTGATAGCCCAGCCCATATCTAGTGATCTGCCCCTTTATTTCTAGAAAAGTCACTAAGCCATTAGCTCATTTTCCCAAACCCATGCCAGGAAAAAACTTCATCTCTTTCATCATAGTGGCCACCCTAGGGTCCATCCAGTCTCCATAGATCCCAGCAACTTGGAAACCAGACAATAGTGGTACCAAACCATCCACTTGCAGCATAGCTACTTCCCCATCTCTTTCAGCATTGACGGTGATTACACCATCTTGGTGCGGGATCTTGATCTTTTGGTGGAGTGTAGAGGGGACTCCACCTAAGGGATGGAACCAGATTCTACCCAACAGTAAGGAGAATGTCATGGGGATGTCTAGCACAGTGAACTCAACTTCGCCTCTATAGGCCCCACCTTAACCATAGTCTTGAATACCCCTATCACGTTTCTCTTTGAATCATCATAGGCCCTGATAACCAGATCAGAACCAGTTAGTTCAGACATAGAAATTCCTAATTTTGGCAAAATCTTCAGAGGGCATACGTTGATGGCTGACCCATCATCTATCATCACACAAGGCACTTTCCACCCTCCAACCTCAGCGGTCACAAACAGAGCCCTGCTATGGTTTCTCCTCACCGGGAGATCATGATCGAGAAAGTAATATGACCCCATCTTCTATAAGCACAACTTTGGCAATCTCTTCCGAGTTATCTCCGTGGAGACCTTGAGTACACTCGTGGCCTTGGTTAGTGCGATTACGTTTTTCTCGATGCCAATAGCAATTCCTGCATGCTACGCTAGCCCGAGTCCTTTTCAATTGCCTAAGGAACCGATCATCCTCTTCATCCGTGTCCTCTTCACCAACACCTTGGTTTTCCCTTCACGTTGTCCTTCTCCATGGGTGGATCAGATAATATCTATCACTCTTGGTCATGTGGCTCACCCTACTCTTTTCCTCTCCGCGAATCAACCCAAACATCTAACAAACCTTCCTCATCACTGGAACTATCCCAAATATCAATTGCCATTACAGATTGAGGTTCATCAAGCTTTTGGATAGGTTGGATAAGGTTGAGAATTTGGTCAGGATCAATTGAGGTGGTGGAAATCATGTAAAGTCCTGGTGGAGGTGGAACATTATGGTTGGGCATTGGGTTGGTGCGTGTGTTGGGTCGATTTTCTGGGTCAGCTATTTTCTTAGCATCGATCAGGTCCTGAACTTCGTGTTTTAGCCGAAAACATCTATCAGTGTCATGGCCATGAGTTTGATGGAATTGGCAATATAGGTTAGCATTGTAATTGGGTGGTAGTGGGTTTGGTGGTGGTCTAGGTGCCAAGGGTTGGAGGAGACCCCGAGCTTTGAGTCGCTCGAAGACTTTAGATAGAGGTTGGTTGAATTGAGAGAACTTTCTAGGGGTGCGGGACACGGTTTGAACCTCAATGACTTTGTTTTCCCCAGTAATGTTGCCAGCTGACTGGTATCCTCCCCTCTTGGGCTGATAACTCTTCTTTTCATTGTTCAATACATCCTCCACAAATACCCCAGCATCATATAGCTGTTCAAAGGTAGCCAAGGGATAATAACAAAGTTTCTCATAATAAATAGGCTGCAGACTTTTCACTACCAATCGCACTTGATCCTTTTCAGCAAGCCTATTGGTCATCTTCATGGCCTTTTTCCTCCATCTCAATAGATACTCTGAAAAGGTTTCATTTGGTTTTTGCCTAGTGGTCTCTAAGTCTCTCAGGGTAACATCTAAAGCTGTATTATAGGAGTATTGTTGCACAAATCTCCTAACTAGCTCCTCCCAATCTTTTCTCACAGTGGCTTCTAGCCCATGATACCATGAAGATGCAACTCCTTCTAGTGACATAGAAAAGAACTGAGTGACTTGGTTCTTAGTCAAACCAGTTGTTTTCATGACTATAAGATAAGACCTGAGGTGGGTTTTTGGGTCACCAGTACCATCGAATTTAGCCAAATCAGGCATCTTGAATTTTTCAGGTAGATTTTCATCCAACTGGATGTCAAAGTCATCTGCATCTAACAGCCCCATTCCCGTAAATTCAACTTGCTTTTTCACACTGGCCTGAAGTTTTTCCATCATCTCAGTAACAACTCTAATCTCCTCACTTGTCCCCTTTTCTTTCTTTTTGGCCTTGTCTTGGAGATAATCTTCTTCATCCCAAACGTCATCAAAGGCCTTCTTTTTACTAGTCTCTTCTTCAGGCCTTTTCACCTGAACATCACTAGGCCCACCCATCTCTAACTTCTTCTCAAAGTTGGCCATGATTTTTCCTTCAAGCTCAGCCATCTTGGCATTCAAAGCTTCTTCAAGCATCTGTCTAAACATGACCTTAGTGTCTTCCATTTTAGCTTGCGCAGGTGTAACTCTTACTAATCTCTTTCCCTCCCTAACCCAAGTGACCTGATTAGAAGTCTTCCTGATGTGTTCTAAAGCTATGTTTACTACAAGAGAAAAAAAAATTACAAGGTTTTAACATCTTATGCTATGTACAAATGCAATGCATGAATGCATGAATATGCACTTTCATTTTTACCTTTGCCTTTACAAAACCAAAACCGAACCGTACGAATACGATCAAAACTGAATCAAAACCGAACCGTATAAACCAAACTCAAAATCTGACCAAACACTAAATGATAAACCGAAAAGAATGTCTCCAGAACTGAATCTTCGCCCCCTTATACCTTCAACTCTCACGTGTAGGGTAAGGAAAAAAATTCTATCCTAGGCTACGGTACACTAGACGCACCAACAGGAGGTGGTCCAGGACGACCTTTACTCTATAAACAAATGATTTGTATCCTTAAAGTTTAACCATAAGTAAGCATCCTCTTGCTTAACATGAGTTTTAAAATGGACTTGGGCCTATACATACATTGGGTTTATGCATAGGCCCAGGTTCATCTCAACTACCACTAAAACTTATAGTTTGAACAGTAAGGATACGAATCCAGCACAACAAAAATCTACGGGGTACCTAGGGTTGAAATCTATGGCTCATGGGCTTTATTGGGTAGGAAAAGGGTCACCCATGCTAGAGCTTGTCCATTAAGCACAACAGCCGGAGCTGTGGCTCTTTTATATACTCGAAGGTACGGGCATGGGGTGCTAGCATTCACCAATTCGTCATAGCTCGAGTAGAACCATGGTCTCCTTGGCTAGTACTAACGAGGCTAAAAGGGTAAGGGTGATCCGTGTGATAGTGTAGTGCAATGCAAAAAGTTTAACAAAGGAATAATATTAGACTAATAGAAACATGTTGGAGTAACTATCCATTTAGTCCCCAGTGGAGTCGCCAAACTGTAGGGGTGGGGCGTGAGGCGAAATATCATCCATTAAAATTATATAAAATGCACCAGGTAATGCCCAGGAAAGATGGTGGAGTCACAATGGTCTCACTTAAGTACCACCTCCTTAGACAACATTTCCTAGACATGCACTTCATACAATCCTAATAGAATCAAACCACTGGTAAGTACCGTCTTCCCATAACACTACCACTAAGATTAAGGATTTATGCCACGAAGGCATAGATAGACAGAGTCGCCACCCGTAATAACCGGGACATATTCAGTGTTTCTTCCGAGGGTCATGGATGGCAACTTACTCTTGCAGAGTTTCCACAACCGTCATTACCATAGCCCAATGTCTAGGTTCGGGATAGTGGGTACGTAAGGGGAAGGTGTTAGGCACCCCTTACGCCTGGTCTAACCTCGTTAATTCGAGTGCACCCTCTACTAATGTTTCTAGAAGTCTTGTTTATTATTCCTTTATTAAACTTTATCCTAAAAATGCAATTCTAATCCTACACACGCAAGTAATTCACAAAAGGGTTGTTGTTTACACACAATTTTCATGCACAAATAATTCCTATCTATGGGGTTGCTAATTATTTAAATGATATTTACCAGATGACTAAAATTAATTTATTATTGAGAATTTAATTTACAAACAAATTCAATTTCAAATAACCCTATGTTTCTATTTAATCTAATTAATTAATTTTCACCAAGTTACCCTAAGGATAATTGAACTAAGTTAATTATGTACATGTGTAATTTATTCTAATATCACATAAGGCCCAAACAATCACAACCTAATAAAGATTTCTAACATGCAAATTTATTTTACAATTACCAAATATTAAATTAAATTTATTTACATGCAAATGTCAGTTTAATTTACAAATAAGATTAATTTTCATTTACAAAGTATTTATTTAAATTAATTACATGCAAAAGTCAGTTAAGTTAAAAACAAGGTTAATTTTAATTTACCAAATAAGAGTTCTATTATTACTACAATTTCATGCCAATGGTTATTCGAGAAGTTTAGAGCTACTTACTTGTTGGTAAATGCAGTTGCCATTGGGGCAAGGTACCCTTAAAAAAGGTTCTTCTCTTCTAGTATGGTAATGATATCCCTGGCTTACTCCCATTTAGCTCCATATAAGCTCCACGCAAATGCCCTCTTTGGTACTTACCTTAGGGCTACTTACCAATTTTGTTTGTAATAAAAAAAAATAAAGAAACTAAAGAAAATAATAAAAGTACAAGAGACAGAAACTAAACATATGCAGAGTTGTGTATCCCCTCAAATTAAACATGATTACATGATCTATATGAACATATAAAATAAATTGAAGACAAAGAGCATAAAATCAAAAAATTGTGTGGCATAGATCTTGAAAAGAAAACAATAAAAACTGACCTTCCAGAAATCTTGTATGGAAATCTTCTTGAAGAAAAGAAAAAAAATAAGGAAGAACTCAAAGAATCTTAAATATCTCTAAATTTCTTATAGCTCTGAATTTTCTCTTCCTCTTTACTCCCCATCATCCCCTTCTTCTCTTCTCTAGTAGGGTATTTATAGGGTTTTGGGAAAGAGGTGTGATAGGGTTTGGAGTCTTAGGATGATAAAGTTTAGATGACTTAAACAACTACAATTGCAGAATTCGAATAAGACTGGGATATGGGTGAGGTGTTTCAACCAATAGGAAGACAGGAAAAAATGGAAGGCACCAATAGGGAATGAGGAAGAGGTGTGGTAGGATTTGGAGTCTTAGGGTGATAAAGTTTAGATGACTTAAACAACTACGATTGCAGAATTCGAATAAGACTGGGATATAGGTGAGGTGTTTCAACCAATAGGAAGACAGAAAAAAATGGAAGGCACCAATAGGGAATGAGGAAGAGGTGTGGTAGGATTTGGAGTCTTAGGTTGATAAAGTTTAGATGACTTAAACAACTACGATTGCAGAATTCGAATAAGACTGGGATATGGGTGAGGTGTTTCAACCAATAAGAAGACAGGAAAAAATGGAAGGCACCAATAGGGAATGAGGAAGAGGTGTGGGGCCAAGGAGGAGAGAGATATTTTGTATTTTAATTTTTAGAAAATAATTAAATGGGTCCCATTTAAAATCCATAACTAGGCTTTCTTAGGCCCATAGAGCCTAATTAAACCTAATTAGATCCATTTAAGAACTACCCATATTAAATTTAAACAAAATAAAATTTTATTTAAATTTAATTAAATTAATTTCCCAAAAACTTTATTATTATTTTTTATTTTTTCAAGATCATGCCACGGAATTAATAATTCAGCACCATGCCTCCAATTACATCTTACAGTCATATATTTTTTCATCATCGGGTTTCCCACGGCCTCAATGCACATACTAATCACAAAATAAGGGTCTACAGAGAAGAAGATGGCTTTTTCCCATTTTTAACTCATTGATCTCTTATGAATAAGCTTGTCTAATTTTGATTGGCCAAGCACTTTTTAATTGCATCATCATTATGTCATTATTGAATTTAAATTTTGTTTTTCTTTCTTTTCTTTTTCTTTCTTTTCTTTTTCTTTCTTTTCTACTCATTTTTAATTTAATTTTCATAAATTTTTATTCATATTTTATGTCATATAATTCACTTACATAAATGGACAAGTTGGTCAAAAATCGTCTCTGAAGGCGAAATGACCAAAATGCCCTTCGTTTGGCTTAAGGAGCTAAAAGTATCTGTACCGATCTTAAAAATTCTCCTAACCATTTCTTGGCAATCTAATGCTACCTAGGGTGCCGTAACTCTTCTTTGGCATCCCAGGAATTATTTCACAGGGTTTTCCTTAGGTCTAGGGCTACTAGCTATTTTTACAGCAACTTCCTGTTGAGTCACCCATCGCCGGGGCACCGGTTCATTTAACTTTATTGTATTTCATTTTTAAAATTTTTCCTTAATTTTTCCTTTTCATTATTTGGGCTATTTATGACTCCTCACTCTAGTTTACATATAGTTCTAGACATTCTGACTGTCCAAACCGATATTAATCATCGGAACAATCGAATGCACGGACTAGCTAAAGTGAAATGTTACAATTCTGACCTTTCTAGAGGGAGTTATGGCTGTTCATTTGATCATTTTTCTGGGTTTAGGTTATGGTCATCCAAATTCAAGCAGTAATTAGGTCAAGTTGTGGACAATTTTTTAGCATAGTTTCTTCGTAAAAAATGGAGCGTTTTGACCCTAGTTTCATTTCCAATTGGCCTTATACCAATTGAAACAACACAATTCAAGTTATGGCAGTTCCAACATGCTAGACTCATAGGTATAGAATTCCTACATGAAAAATTAACACTCTCAATTCAATTTCTCTTAACTCCCAAACTTCAATTAACATTCATAGCACTTCTAATGATCAACAATTCATCTCAACAAGGTCAAATTCCAGCCATAGCACAAAATCCTCAATTTATGGTCAAAACCCTAATTTCAATTTCATGGTTCAATCAAATTCAATCCCTACAACTTCTAATGCATATAATCTTATCAAGCATCATCATTGAACTAATCTACTTCAATTTAAAACATCAAACTCCAATTAATCTCATGGCTGCCGAAATTAGGGGTATTCAATTCCTTATTAATTTCTTTCAATTTCATGAAATTCCAACCTAATTTAGCATGCTTACTACACCTATACGTGAAAGAAAAGCTTATAGTGCACTAACATTGTTTGTGTCCAACTTAAACTTGCTAAACTTTAAAATTTTCTTCACTTCTTGGCTGCCACTATCTTTCTTATGGTGTGAGATTAATTTTTAATAAAGATGACTAAAGGTTTTAGGGTGAGAAAAAGGAGGGAATTTGAATTTAGAAGTGAGGAAAAGCTTGGAAACAACTCCCATGGAGTTTCGGCTACATGAAGAAGAAGAAGAAGAGAAATGTTTCCTTTTTAATGCAATTTGTCTTTTTTACATCTCTTCTTATCCCTTTTAAATTAGTTGTTAAATTTATATTGGTCACAATTTGTTAATGATGTCATTATGACATCATGCTTAGGTAATTATTTATTTCCTTTTCTTTTCTTTTCTTTTTCCATTTTTATACATAAATTCATAATTTAATTTATTTTTATGTGTTTTAATCTCTCTCATTTTAATTGACATTTAGGTCAAAATTCATCACTGAGGATGAAATAACCAAAATGTCCTCCATTGTGCTTATCGAGTTATACTTGTCTGTACCAATTGACTTAATTTTCTTAAATTTTCTTTGACATTTTTAATGTCATTTAATCTTCATAATTCCTTCAATTAAGTTTCAATATTTATCTTACAGGGTTTTCCCATGGGTCTAGGGTTGATAACTGTCTTTACAGTCGCTTCCCATTAGGGACATCCATCGCTGTGACTTCCGGCTCATTTAACCGAGTTGTACTTTACTTCTTTTACTTTTCTTTAATTTTACTTAGTATTTATTCAGTCAATTTATATTTCCTCACTTTTAGTTTGAGTGTAGTTCCAGACATTCTGGCTGTCCAAACAGATATTAGTCGTCGAAATAATGAAACGTATGAACTACCTAAAGTGAAGGCGTTACAGTAAAACACTTCTTGGTTAATCTAATATGTAAGGAAAGAAAAGGAAGTAGTTAACTTCTATAACCAATTTACTCAATTGAATAAATTTGTATCTTTAGTCAATGATTGATACATGTTACATGGTGGATATACCCTCTTTACTGAATTTATTGTAATCTGGTTGTGTTGAATATTCATAAGTATCATTAGCCTTAGTTTATATTCTAAAATTATTAGTTTAGCTTCAGTAGTTTAGCACATACAAATCAAAACCCCCCTTTATTTTACTTTACACATTCAATTTGATAAATTAGATGTTTATTTTGTCTGTTTTAAGTTCCTTTTGTGTCTCTAAGGTCTATCTTCTTATTTGCATTTACTCATTCCCTATGAGATTAAACTCTGCTTACCCTATATACAAGCAGTTTAGGTAGAGTATTTTTAATGAGTGCATTTGGCACGGATTAGTTATTAACATTTTTTAATGCTTGGACTACTTTTTATCCGAGTTGATGACAGAGTATTCATTATATTTGAATTTTCAGGCAGCATTTCCACAAGGGATTGTCCCCTTTGTCTTTGTGAAGGAATATAATGTCCATCCTGACATATTGAGCACTGGGTTTGATTCTTATTTCTTTGTTGAACTACTTTTTTTTTTCTTGGTTAGAAAAGAAAAATAATCATCCTAGTGAGATACTACTGAGGTCCTTTAAATATGTTCTGCTTTTTTTTTTCATAAGCAATCTTGTTTGCAATTTTCATGATAAACCTATTAGCATGTATCATGATTCAGCTGTAGCTATCATATCATTTAATGAACTCAATAAGTACTTATACTTGTTCCGTTATTGGGATTTCTTGAATTTTATCTTCTTGCAGGGTTATATTTGGGATGTTAATAGCTCTTCCCATTACACTGGTTTATTATATCTTGCTGGGACTTTGAAGTCGAAGCAACATGCACCAGAGCTAACAAGAGAAGGAGAAGAAGGAGGAGGCTAGTTTTACAGTAGTAGCGTTAACCCATTTGGCATCGGGATTTTTGAGCTTTATCTAACAAAGCAACTTGAATATGAAGAATGCATTTAGGGATAAGAAACACCTAGGTGAAGGACTTGGAAGAAGAAGATGACCAGAGTACATTTCACTTCAAACAAGGACAGAGAGAACAAAGTGAAAATGAAAAAGATTTGAGAAAATTTTGGGGTTAGAGTTTTTATCCTCTTTTTGCCTGTTTCTGAACTTTTTGGGAGCCTTGTGCCTTTTGCTTTCGTTGTTTTAATGAAGAAAGTGAAAGCTTGTTTATACTTGACATGCCTCTTTGCCTCAAAATTGAAGAGAAATTTAATAGAAAAACAAGAGAAAAGAAAATAAAGAAAAAAAAAATATATTATTAAAATAAAAGAAAAAAAAAAGATTTCTTTTAAAAAAAAAGAAAAAATTTATTATATTTATATTTTTATGCTAAAAAGCAGTAATTTTAATGTAAATAATATTTTTAATCTCTTTTTCTTTTTTTAAATTAATTAAAAAAATTGTAACTATATATATATATATATATATATATATATATATATATATATATATATATTAATTTAAAGCAGATCATAGTGTTAGGGATGTAAAAGGAGTCACACCATTAGAGTACCAGCTGCCCTAGCTAGTTTGTCGGTAAAATAAAGTACATTTTGATGGTGGATGGTCGAAAAGATGACAGGAGTAGCAGGAGGTGGCTAGAGCTGTTGGGTTATCGTTAGGTTGTGCTGGATAACAATGCGATAGGGTGGTAACAGGGCACATAGGAGTTTATGTTGGTCTGTTGGAAACTTTTAATCTGAATGAGCAGTAAGCTCTGGATGTGGCAGACCTTAATGAAACTTTCGGATCCTTTGCGTAATCGTCCCTTTTTCGCATATTATATTCCCTTGACTTTGCCAAAAGTAAATTAATTATAATGAAATTTTTATTATTAAATTAATTTTAAAATTTATATAAATTTAAAATTTTTAATACTACTCATATTTAACTTTAATTAAATATATAATTCTATAAAAAAATAATTTATTAAAATAAAAAATGAAAATATAATTAATTTATAATTTACCTCTAATCTATAATTTATAAAAATATGAATAATAAATGTACTTTTGAAGGGATAAAATATTTTTAATTTTTCTATTCTTCATAATTATATTAATTTTTAATATTTAAATTAATTTTAAAACTTTTATAAATTTAAAATATTTAGTCCTATTTATACTTAATTTTTATTTAATTAATTTATTTTATTATAATTTAAAATAAAATTTTATAAAAAAAATTAAATAAAATAAGAAATTCATAATTTCTAGAAATAATTCATTATTTTCGTATTATCAAAAAAATTATTGATTTTTTGTTAAAAATTATAAAAATCAAAAAGTTATATCTTTCTAAAAAATAGTAACTTTTATGTTTTTAAAAAAATTATCAATACCTGATTCAAACTCAAAATATTTTTAATTTTTTATGTCTTTTTCCTTTTAAGACCATTTTTTATTAATTATTAAAATTAATTAACTTATTACTAATTCTAATTCAAATATAATTATATAGCATTTTTTAAACATAAAATATTATATTATTTAATAATTCTAATTCAATATGGATAGAAATCGATTGTCTTTAAAATTAATTTGAATTGAAAAAAAAAAGCTAAATAATAATTATACATAAAGAATTAAAAATTGTAGCAGAAATCTATAAATGGAAATTAAAAAAAAAACCCAAATTAAAATAAAAGAAAAAAAAGGTCCTTTTTTATTACAATAGTATAATTCTTGACAAATACAAATAAAATAAATATAATATAGTTATAATAGTATGTTAAAAATATAGTTAAATAAAAAAATTATGAATTATACATAAAAAAAAGTAAACAATTTCTTTCCCGCAATATAATCATATATTAACAAATAATATTAAACCAATATAACTATATTAATATGTTAAGAATAAATTATATGAAAATAAAAGGATTTGTAACCATTAATATAACTAATTCCTATTTTATATTTTTTAATAGTTAATATAATAAATTATAATTAAATTAATATTTAACTAAATATAAAACTTATTTCAATATATATATATATATATATATAAAGCAAAGTGGTATTCCCTTGGTGCTGCCACATAGGATTCTAAAATAATTATATTTATGCCATGTGACAATATTTAAAGTAATTAAATTTTCTCCTGCACTAAGTGGCAATGTCAAGTGTCAATATTAAATTTAATTTATTGCTAGCAATATTTTCTACTTCCCATATATGATAATTATATTAAATTAAATTTATTGTTAGTAATTTTTTTTCTTACCTCATTTGTCAATTTAATTAGTAGCAATTTGTTCCCCTCATTTAATTTTTAAGTTATAATCGAAACTTAACTTTTTACTGCCTAAATATACATAAAAAAGATCTTCAATATGCCTAATACACTTTTTCTTTTTTATCAATACCAAAGTTCAATTTCTTGAGTACAAGAAATTAAAGAAATAATATTCTATTCTTTGTGATCCAAATTCTATCATTTTTGAATTGTAATGATTCTTCAGACTTGAAATGAGGTAAAGAAGTCAGTGTAGGCCATGTGTCTTCATTTGGAGGTTGTACCACAAATATATTATTAAATCAGCACTATAATATTAAATTTACAAATTAAACACTAGGAAAATCCATCATAAGATTTACCTCAACAAATAAAACATACCTCCCATAGTATTAAAAATAAATAAATAAATACAATTTTTATTTTACTTTTATTATAATAGAATGGTCATATTCTTGCAAAAGAATAAGCAAAAAAAAAAAAACAATCTTTTTAGTAAGGAAGGTTTCCCATATTTTTTTAAAATAAAGTTAAAATATTTTTCTTTTCAGAAAAATTAAGTAGAAAATCAACAATCATAATAAGAAACAAATCACAAAACTGAGTATAACAAAGTCAAATGAAAAAAACATAACAAAATTACCATAAAGAGTGGTGGAAGAAGTGAGAATTCAGAAAGAATCACAATGGTGATTATTATTTTAAAGCAAAAAACTAATAAAACGAAGGAGAAGAAGAAAATAATGGTAACTACAAAAAAGATTCTGCCTTGAAAGTTTAATCTTTTCAGTATTTTTCTAAAGAATTGAAATATATAATTATTATATAATTTATAAATTTAAATATCTTTAAATTAAAAAAAATGAAAGGTCAACATTAAATTTTATTTATATTTCCTAAATAGTTTTAATTAAATTTAATTTTCTTTAAAATATATATTTTTAATTATAACAAAGAATCAACGATATTTAAATATTTTTGAGAAATTAATAATTGAATTTTTTTAAAAGATGTCTAATTATTAAAGATTATTTAAAAAAATAAAAATTAAATTTTATCTATATTTCCTAAATAGTTATAATATATAATTATTATCTAATTTAAATTTCTAAATATAATTTTTAATTAATATGTTCTTCCAAATTTAAATTATAAAAAATTATTAATTACTATAATTAGGTTTAATTTCCTTTAAAATATCTATTGAAAATTAGAACTGAGAATCATGAGATATTTGAATTTTTTTTAAATTAATGATAAAAAATTTCATTAGGTGTAATTTCTTTTAAAATATATATTTTAAATTAAAATCAGGAATTAAGGGATATTTGAGTTCTTATGAGAAATTAATGATTGAAATTTTAAAAGTAATTAATATTTAATTTAAAAAAATGAAAGGTCAACATTAAATTTTATTTATATTTTTTAAATAGTTTTAATTAAATTTAATTTCATTTAAAATATCTACTCTAAATTAGGACCAAGATTCTCAGTGACCAAGATTCTTGGTGATTAAGATATATATATACACACACCCTATAATTAGGTTTAATTTTCTTAAAAATATATGTTTAAAATTAGAATTAAGAATCAGGAGATATTTGAATTTTTTTAAAAAAATAAAAAAAAATTTCAATAAGTTTAATTTCCTTCAAAATATATGCTCTAAATTAAAATAAGGAATGAATGATATATTTTTAATTATATATATATATATAATGAATTATAGAAAAATGAAATGAAATAAAAATTTATTTTCATAGTTATGGTAAATAGGAAATTTATATCAATATTTAATTTTTATTTTTTTATATTTTTTATAGTATATTAATAAATAATTAATATTATTACTTTGATTAATATTAATTATGTTATATTGTTTTATTATCATTTAGAAAAATTAATTAATGATACAATTTTTTTAAAATCATGATTAAGTTATTAATTTCATAATTATGTATATATAAGTTATAAATTATTTACTTTATTATTACTTTAATATTGTAATAAGTAGCTATTATTATTATTATTATTATTATTATTATTATTATTATTATTATTATTATTACAAATACGAATAAACCTCAATTTAATTAGATATAAGAAATACTCTTTATTTTATATATATATAGAGATCATATTTAATAATTATATTAATTAATATAATTAATTATTACCATTACTGTTACCATTAATTATTTTTACTATTGCCGTTATTATCATAATTTTTATGGTTAACTAATTAAAAATATTAGACTTATTTTAATAATTTTATAAATTTCTTATTTAATGATTCTTAAATTTTTAATTATTTTATTTAATTATAAAAATTTAATAATTATATATATCTTAAAATTAATAAAATAATTTAAAATTATGTTATGAAAGTAGTCACATTGAGTTAAATATTTTACTTTATTTCTCTCTCTTTTATATATTTAATAATTTTTAATTTACTTTAGTGTTATTTTATTTTTATTAATCTTATTTTAGTATTCATTTAATAAATACATATTTTTAATTATATATTGAATGCTATATAAAATGAATTGTGAAAAAATGAAATAAAATAAAAATTGATTTTCATAGTTATGGTAAACAATAAATTTATATTAATATCTAATTTTCATTTTTTTTGATATTTTTTATAGTATATTAATAAATAATTAATATTAATCATGTTATGTTATATTATTTTATTATTATTTAGAAAAATTAATTAATGATACAATTTCTATAAATTATGATTAAGTTATTAATTCCCTAATTATGTATATGTAAGTTACAAATTATATAATTATTATATTTTAATATTATAATAAGTAGCTATTATTATTATTATTATTATTATTATTATTATTATTATTATTATTATTATTATTATTATTACAAATGTCTAGAAAAGCTTAATTTAATTAGAGATAGAAAAAATTAAGTGCTAATTATATTAATTTATTAATTATACTTAATAAACATACATATATTAATTTATGTATATTTCATGTTCGCTTTTTGATAAAAATATTGTTCAAATTTTATAAAACAAATTTAAGAAGAGATAGGATTTTAAATTTGTCACATTTATAGTAAGTAGCAATTTTTAATTAAATTTATTGATAACAAATTTTCTATATTTCTTAAACAGTTGTAATATATAATTATTATATAGTTTTATTTTTAAATACGATTCTTAATTGTTTTGATTTTTCAAATTTAAATAATATAAAAAATATTGATTATTAAATATAATTATTATTCATTACAAGTTTCTTACTTTTTAATTTAAAAAGTCAATAACAGTTAAGGAAAGTTAAATATTATTGATCACATTTATTATAATTAAATTTAGTATTTAATTACTAATAATTTGATAACTCAAAATATTTAATTTTAAAATTTAACTAATATTATAATGATTATTCAATTATTATTGTAACTAAAAGTTTGATGTTCTTTAAAATATCTGCTCTAAATTAGAATCAAGCATATTTGAATTTTTATGAGAAATTAATGATTAAATTTTTTTCAAACATGTTGAATTATTAAAAGTAATGCATATTCATTAATTTTTAATTTTTTAAAAGAGAAAATTTAACATTAAATATTTTCTATATTTTTTAAATAAATGTAATGTAATTATCACATGTTATTATGTTTCTAATTTTTAATTTAAAAAGTCAATTACACTAAAATTAAGACTCATATTTACTTTGAAGAAAAATTAATATTTAAAAAAAATTTCTCTTTCTTTTATGCATTTAATAAAATTTAATTTACTTTAAATTTATTTTATTTTTATTATTTTAAAATAATTTTATTATTATTATATATAAAAAATAATTTATGATCATTAAAAAAAATATTTATTGCTATTAAATTTATTAATTTGAGAACAATTATTAACTTATCTAATTAAAATTTATTACTAATATTTTAAAATTTTAAATAGTAATATTAAAATATTTTTAATTAAAAAATTATATATATATATATAACGTGTATGGTACGACTCTTTCGTTAATTTAATTAATAATTTCAATTTGAATTGGATTTAAATGCGCCTGTAAAAATAAAAATTTTTTTGTACAATTACTGAAAGTTAAAGGGAAGAACGCGTTTTAGTTTTTTCGGTAGGAGTGAATGAGTTACCAGTTTTTGAATGTCAGTCTTTCTTTCCCATTTGCCCCAAGGAGGCGGTTTTTTTTTTTTTTTGGCTTTTTTTTTTCTATTTTTTTGTCTTATATTCCATATATTTTTTATTTTGTTAATAAAATTTTGTTTGGTATAAAAACAAGACAATAATAGTTGAAGTTGTGCTTGCAAAGCTTTTAAGAGTCACCTTATTTATGAATACACATATATACGCATATTTTTTTGGTTTTTACGCTTTTATATTTACTAGTAATACTTTGAGAGTAATATTAGTCATTTATATCGTAAAAGAATTTCTTTTTTTTATTATAATGATGATAAAGGAATTTCTTTTTTTCTTTTTAAATACTATTATGTAATATTAAATTTGCAAAATTCTATATAAAAGAATAATATTCTTACAGTATTTAAAAATTTAGAAATAAAATATTTGCAAAGTCCTATATGGACTTTAATTAGGCTTATTCAAATTCTTATGGTGTTTGTAAAATATTACATGGAGAAATTTCTCGAAGGCACAGGTAGCATATCCTCTTCGAATGGCATTCCATGGCTATAAACGCGAGGCCACTTGTATATTGTACCATCTATGAGGAAATAATAATCATGTTTGGGGCAGCACAAGCAAATGCCTGCGCATAGTAAAAATTAATGCTCCGCAACAATGTTATTTCCAAGGAACAACATATCCAGTACATTCATAATCATAAAAGAATTTCTGATTAAAAAAAAATAATCATAAAATAAATAACTTCTTACAGGCTTCAGAGGAGCCACATGGGCAAGAATTGATTTAATTTATCGTCTATCAGAACCACCCTCAGTTCATGTAAATCAGCGAACACTTCACTTGAACCTGACGACCATTAAAGAACGGATGCAATCAAGTGCAAAATTGATGGCAGTTCTGAGAGAATTATTATACTCTGCATACTGATAAGATTGAAATTGAGAATAAAAGGGAGAGAAGGGGTTGATTGAAAGTTCAGAAAATCTTAAATTTGGTTCTAAAATTTTGGAAGAGGCAGTCATCATTGAAAAAAGAAAAGCTATAATAGGCACATGGAAATATACTAGGTAACGAAGTGACAAATCATTTTCCTTTTTAACATTTATTCATGAGAGTTTTATTTTAGCTCTTTTTATTGGCTTTATTATTATTATTATTATTATTATTAAATTTCAATTTATCTATGTTTTGATAAAATAATTTTTTTAATGAAAAATATTATCACTTTTTATTATCATATCAGATAAAATAAACAGAATTGAGTAAAATATTTTTAATTCACAAATTATGATGATAGCACATAATATTCATTTATTATTAATAAATTAAAAATAAAAAATTTATTAAAAAAACCAATAATTATAAAATATTAAATTATATTTTTATTACATATTTATGTACATTTCTATTCTATTAATTTATATTCATAAAATTTTAAAAATATATACTTCATATACATTCTTATTTCCCCTATAATTTTTTTTTAGATAACCCATAAGTAGTTTTCGCTTCAATCTTTTGAAAATGAAGAGAAGCAGCAGCGGGTGAAGAAATAGAAGCAAGAAATCATACAGAGAGCGAAGCTCAAAGGAATAATGGGTCGCTATGTTAAAGTGTTGAATCATAAGGCCAAACGCCTATCTGCCGGTTAGTGATGTAGGGCATATATATATATATATATATATATATATATAGTATGAATCCGATGAGTGCATGATCATTTTTTTTTATTGCTTATGCATATTATATATTATGTATTTATATACTTGGTGCCTGTATCTATGAGCTTATTTAGCTTATAATTATGAGTAAGGGCTCTCTTGTTGCCCTTTACACAGAAATATTCATCAACATTAGTAACTTTGACACTTTAAGGATCGAGATTTAATTTTTATTAAAATGATATATTATAATATCGTGGGTCTCACAAAAGTAATAATTAAAAATAAAAGTAAATAATTTTTTAAATATAGTGGGCTCCAAAAGTAAATAATCTTTTAAATGAAATGGCCCACAAATAAATTAAAAAATAAAATTATAATTTTCATTAAAAAAATTAAATAAACAAACTGAATAATACGTTCTTGAGAAAGGGAAGAACGTCGTTCCAACTGTTCCCAAATTTCATTCTTGCCAAGTCAAAGTTTCAGCAAACAAATTAAACTTCCAAAAGCATTAATTTTACTACCAAAAGTACCAGGTACTTAATCTCTAATTCTAAAAGCATCATTGAGCAGTTATGAGTCCATAATCTCTCAACTCTTCTCCTCCTCCTCCTTTTTCTTCTTCTTCAACTCATGTACTAAGAAATTCATTAAAAAAAAATCAATGACATTATCAAATTGCAAAACATTGTTATTGATAGCAACAATACACAGCTCCTTTTCGGACCTAATGTTGTAAAATTGAGAGGCTTCTGGGTCACCATAAATACTCACAACACCACACTCCATAGGGCTTATAGTTATCATCAAAAAACTGAAAGAAGAATCATATGTTCGTCTTTGTTTGTCGAGATAACTCGAGACATGGAATTCTTGGAATAGAAAGCAAGGTGGGTTTATGGGTGTGACTAACAGAGACTCTATGAAGGAAAAGAAAGAGTTTTTGAAGGAAGGATAAGAGATTTTATGAAATTTGAGATTGGAATTTGAGTGAGATAAAGAGTTTATAGAGGGGAGAGAGATCAGTGGTGGAGGAGTCGTAGTGAGTATGCTCTATTGTCAGCCAATAAAGGGCTAGGCAAAGCATTGATGAGAAAGTCATCGCCGGCCAAGCATCAATCCATAGTTATTCCCATAAAAAATTTTAAACCTAATTAATTTTTGGATGATTTGTGTAAAATAAAGAAGATTCTCTAGCTACAAGTAATATGATTTTTAATTATACCATTTGTTTGTTTCTCGGGAAACAAACAGAAAACATTTTGTTTATTTTTTAATTAATCAAAATTTAATACTGTAAATGTAAATTTTATTTTTTTTTTATTTATTTATGGGAAAATTTTATTTATTTATGGGACAATTTTATTTATTTATTTATTTATTTATGGGACCCATTGCATTTAAAAAGGATTATTTACTTTTATTTTATATTATTATTTTTTAGACCCATTATATTAAAATATATTATTTAAATTGCCACAATTAAAAATTTAACACTGTTAGGGTAATTTGGACCATTAACAGAGACAATCTCAAGGTATTGTTTTGATAAAAATTAAATCACGATCCTTTAAATATTAAATCATGAAACTACAAAGTGTTTTTTTTTTTCTCCTAAATTTTATGGCATTTGCCAAAGCTAGGAGTTCTAAGGAGTTGAGAGGGTTAGATTTTGGGATTCTTTGTTAGAAAAGAGGAAAAAAAAAAGAAGCAAAGGTATAACTTAATTTCTTGATTTGAGAAATTGTACTATGAATTCATAATTTTATATAAGACAATTTATATAAATAATGTTAATTTTTTTTATTTGTCAATTATTTAGAATATTTAGGTAAAATTATGATTTCAATATATAATTTCTCACAACAAATATATCCTTCATTTCTTTAATGGAATATTTCATTGAACAAAATTCAAATCCAAACCTAGAAATTCAAAATTTAACCATCCATTTAATGATATTAATTTCAATGAGAAATTTTAACGCTTTCCTTAATTAAAAGGAGAGAAGGGAGAAAGGAAGATCAGAAAAAGAAACTATAAAAAATATAATAATGTTTTATTTACTTCTCAAGTCATTATTGTTTTTAGTCTAATTATTAAAATTAATATAAAATTTAATTCAAAGAGAAGGTATTTTTATTTTAAAAAATGTATGAGAAAAATGTTTTATTTAAAATCGATTATTATAATAACGGTCGGAGTCTAACTTGTAGAGTGAGCATTCGTTTAAAATCAAATCGAATTGTGAAAATCAAATTAACTGAAATTCTTAATTTTATAAACTGAATTGAACTACTAAGAAAACTAAATTGAACCTAACCACACTAATTCAATTCGATTTGATTTAATGAACACCAAAATTATCACACACACTGTTCTTCCCATCTCCCCCACTCTCTAATTGCCATCCCCAAACCAGTTTGCAACTTTGCATTACTAAATAAAACTGGGTGTGAAAATCTAGATTTTTCTAGTAATAAAAATATGAAGACAAGAAGAGTTAAAGCCAATAGGAAGTCTACTAAAAAATGTGGCCCATGTCATTCTACTAATAAAGGTTCAATGGGCAAACAAGGATCAAATTCTTCTGCTTTCTTTGAGTCAAATGCAGAAATTAGTCAAGATCAATGCGAGATAAATGATGAGATAAAACATTAAGATGGCAATATATTCAAAGGCAAATAAGTAAGATGAATTAAACATAAGTGATTCCCTAATTAAAGGGAAACCCAAAATCAATCCATGAAATCCCAAAAATGAATCAACAATCTCAAATCTTAAATCCATTTAATGATAAATCAAATTGAAAAACAAATTAAGAAAAAAAAATAAAAACTGGAATTAGGAAGAAATTGAGATCAAACACTGAGAATCTGAGATGAAAAAGGCCTTTTACTAGTTAGTCCTGACAAAGTCCCCAAGTGGCGTATTTTTTTTGGAATGAAGCCCTTGGTCACATGATAAAGAATCAAAGTCTCAAATCTTAAATCCATTTAATGATAAATCAAATTGAAAAAAAATTAAGAAACAAAAAATACAAACTAGAATGAGGAAGAGAATGAAATCAAACACTAAGAATATACGATGAAAAACAAGCAGCATCATGGAGCACTCAGAGGAGGTCGATTCAGTCACCTCAAGACTAAAGTAGCATCACAACGAGTGCCTAACAACATCCGGGAAGACCTAGGTGTTAGCAATATTGAGTTTTTTTGGGTTAAGTTTTCAAAGGAAGACCCAGATGCACGATAGTGAGAAGAGTCAGTGGGTCTTTGGGGAAATTGAGTGGCTTAACCTTCAAACCTCAATCAATAAAGCTGGCAATGTGGAGACGACAAGGATTGATGACGATAATGAGACTTGAGAGTGTTGGTCGATTAGGGAAAGCTTGAACAAAGGGAGAACAAGATGGGTGAGTCGCGAGTGGTAGAGGAGAGTGAAAGAGAGAATGGTGCAATGAAGGGTGAATGTGAGACTTGAGATTGAAAACTGAGAGTGAAAGAGTATATGAAGGATAAAAATTGCAAAATGCTATATTTTGGAGAATTTTAGTTCGGTTCAGTTCAACTGAATTTTTTTGACTTCAAAATTGAATTGAATTGAAATAACTGAAAATTTTAAAAATTAAAATCGAACCGAACTGAATCATCATAAAAATCAAATTGAATTACCAAATTATGATGATTTAATTCAATTTATTTAGTTTAAGTCAAATAGCACTAACTCCTATAACTCAGTGCTTGAACATACCATCTTCGACTATGATTAAGATATTTAAGATTTATTATCAAAACTCAAATTTATTGTAATACACTCCACTTTTTGATGTTAGAATATCTATCATTAATGAAATATTCTAGTAAAAATTAAAACTTTACTGACAAGGCAGTGGTGGTAAGATGTATATATATATATGTGTGTGTGTGTGTGTGTGTATAAATGTTTGTTTTTGGTTATGTATGGGTCTTCGGAGGACCCAAATTTGGGTTAGAAAGGAAGTGAAGAACTTAAGCGTCCCTTTTGTACAGTATGACTTTCAACAGTTGAAAGCATGACTTTTGGCAACTGAAAGTCCCTTTACTGACAAGGGTATAAAAGGGACCAAAGCTAGTTCTTCTACCAAAACACTTTGGTTTTTCTCTTCTTCCCTCTCTTTCAACTATTAGATGCAAAGAGTGTTTGGAGGAGATTTCCTTAACATTTTCCAAAGTTTGAAGGCGGATTCTTCCATTTAGAAGTTTGAGAGAGCAGATTCAAGCCTTGGGTCTTTTGTTCTCTCACCTCTAAGCTCCAAGAAAAGAGGTAACATTATTTTCTTTTTGATCTAATAGGTAGATCTAAGTAGGTTGATGGGGAATTTGGTTTATATAACTTCAATTTCATGTGAAGTTATTTTTAAAATGAGATTTGGGAAATTTATGCATGTTAGGGTTAGAGTTTTATGATTTTGTGTTGAAATTGCATGTTTATTGTTAGTTTAGTCAAGTGTTATGAGCCTTAAATGGCTAGTTTCCCTTAATGAATTTTAGGGAATCCTTGAATATATTAAGTTAGGTTTGGGGAAAACCTAGGATTTGAGGTTTTGGTTAATTTATGTGAGAATTAAGCATGATTTCAAGTTATTTTGGGCCCTAGAGACTTGTTTATATGCTTGGTATGAGTTTTGTAACTTTGGAGTGAGTTTGGGTGTTGATGGGAGAAGGATTATGTATGTGAGAATTTTGGAAATTTCTAGGTTCGGCTACCGATAACCATAGTTTCGGTAGCCAAAGCATGTAGTTTCTCAGAAAAATCTAGAAATTTTTCAGGTTTGGCAGCCGAAGTCTAAGAATTCAGTAACCATAGTCAGTATTGGGCAAAAAGGGCCATCCAAAGCCTAAGACTTCGTCAACTGAAGTAGGTACTGCCTGACTTTTTCTCCCTTCTTTTCTAAGATTCCAAAACTTGGTTTCATGGTTCTTAAAGGCCTAGAATAAGATATTTATTATGTGTATAGAGTTTTAAAACCTTGTATAACTCTTTAGGGTCCAAAGCTATAAGATCAGACTTGAGTGACTCGGAAGGTTGAGGATTTAAGGATAGTTATCATTTGAGTTAGGTGGTTGATAGGCTACAAGAGATGAGTAATTCTAACCTTAATAAATGTAAACTTTTTAAATTTAATTTATAATCATCCTCATGCATCATGTCATATTTATTTAGGGTGTATGTATTTAAAACACAAATATGTTGCATAATTGCATAATTATTATTGGTGCATGATGGATTTTGGATGACCCACTAACTCCCCCCATGGTTATGACTATGTTATGTTATGTAGGTAATGAATCCATAAAATCTAAGAAGAGATCTTTACGATGCCTCTAGTGTATGAAACGCGTCATGTTTTAAGCGAAAGTCTTAAGGAGCCTCTGTATGAGCCGGGCATATTGGATTAAGGGAGTCACTAGTGAGAAGTCCATCCTATGTTAAATGTTTATGCAATGGTCAGGCTCCAACCATTAGAGGAATTGTTTGCTTTGGCCATAAGTTTCACGATTTTATCCCATAGGTGGAATGGAGAACTTCCCAGGAGATCACCCATCCTAGGATTTCTCTCAAGCGAGCACGCTCAACCCTGGAGTTCTTCCAACTCTCCAGGCCATTCTACCAAAAGGCGCCTCTAGTGGTTAAAACTTGACCGTTATAATTTATGCTATGAAAAACTAGTTGAATATTGCATTACACATGTATGAAATGGATGATAAATTTAAAGTATGCTAGTTAGTTTACTCACTAAGCTTGTGTAAGCTCACCCCTTTTCCCCTAACCCCAGGTGTAGGAGTGGAGGAATAGAAGAGTTCTTTGGAGCTTGATTAGCAGGAGTAGCTGTAGAGTGTTTATATGTATGTTGTGTGTTTAACTGGACATATAAATTGTAAATGGATAGTTACTATGCTGGTAGTCATTATTTTATTAATGTTTTATCTTAAGCATAAGTGATGTAATTATGCATGCTTGAAATCTAAGCTAACTCCTCATGTAAGTATGTATGTATAAACTAATTACACTTTAGTGATTTTCTACGTATATAAGGTTTGAATTTCGAATCAACATTTATGTTATGAATGTTTAAGCATGAATGAAAAAACTAAAGTGTAATGGTTTGGTATATGCTTAGATTGTGAGATTTAGGAACACGTGTATGCTTAACAGGCTTTTAGACGTACTACAGGTTCTGACAGCCTTAAGCTGACTCAATCTCTAGCGCCATTAGTGGCTCCTAGCTTGAGTCATTACAAAGTTGGTATCAGAGCTATAGGTTAGATAAGTGGACCTAGATGCTAGTAAAAGCATAGAATAGAGGTGAAAGGAAGTATGATGACCAGCACAATTAGGAAAATACATGTCTAGTAGGGTTAAGTCCCTGTATGTTATATGATGAATGTTATATGTATGTTATGTTTCATGCTATGGCTGATTATAGGTTGTGTGTTCATGTGATTTCACATGAACTTTTTATGTGCTTAATACTTATTGTTTGCTTTCAGAAATGCTAGGTTCAAGATGATCCACTAGGTTGACCAGCACTCCACACGAGAATGAGGGTATTGGAGCACTATTTGTCAACCCTGTTGCCAGGGCGAGAGCAAATAAAAGTGGAAGGGGAGAATTTTCAAAACATCCTAGAAGGTCTTTTAAAGTCAGTAGGGAGACTACAAGCACATTGAGGATGTTGGTAGATGCACGAAGTAGTTCTCATGGCTTTTCACAGCAGCATGAGAACCTCAAGCCTTTAGGCATGGGGAGAGCAGGAGAAGATAGTTTTGTGGAGGGATGATTTAGAGTTTGTATCTTCTCTATAGCCAGGACCAAAGTATGGGTTTAGGTATCAATATCCTCAACAGGGAAGTTTTAGAAACCCTAGGCTTATCCCTAATATCCTTCTTTCATGTCCTACCCACCTTATTTCCCACCGTTCAATCCATATCCCATATACTCTCCACAACAACACCACATATTTCTTTAACCACCATAAATCCCATGGAGAGAGTTACAAAAGAGCAAATGCTACTGCCAACCCCTACAACCCCTACAGTTCCCACACAAAAGACCGGGACAAGTAGTAGAGGTAAAGTAAAGATGATGGGCTACTTAAAGCTAAATGCACCCAAGTACAAGGAAGGAGATGATCCTTTCAGGTATATTAAGGAAATCAAAATGATAGCCAATGAATTAGATACTAGTGACAGTAGGGCCATTTAGATGGCCAGTTTTACTTTGAAATGTAAGAAGGCAAAATATTGGTACAATTCCAATTGCTGATAGGGTCAACAATATGACCTGGTCTCACTTTGTGGTAGATTTTACTAATTAGGCTTTCCCAAAAGCTCTAGGGAATTGAAGGTGATGGAGTTTGAGCAGTTGAGGCAGATTGTTGATATGAGTGTCAACGAGTATACAGATAAGTTTGTTGACCTTCTACAATATGTGGGGTAGGAGTATGATATTGATAAGAAGAAAGTGAAGAGGTACACTCAGAGGCTACACTCCAAATAATCCTCATTGATTTTGGCTACAGAAACCCATAATTTCATTAGATAGTAGATGCTCCAAGAAAGATGGAAATAGAGGTTATCATTAAAGAGAGTTTGAAGATGAAAAGTGCACGGGCTAAACAGTCTACAATTCCTAAGGCTATAGATGTAGGGAGGTTTTGTAACACCCCTCACCCGACTACAGTGTAGCCGAGCAAAATGTGCTACATTCGGTGCCAGAGCACCCTATCTTATCTTACTTTATTCCTTTCATAATTTGATCTCATTATATTTTAATATTAATTATTTTTTGACGGAGAAACCAGCGGAGTTTCCCATATTTTATTACCAGTTGACGTATTTTACTATTTACCTGTTTGAAAGTTTCAATAATATTTTACAAATCACATCTCATCAATTATTTCATAACCATCTCATAATTTACATCTCATTCATATATCTCAATTTCATATTCATTTCCATGCATTATCTATATATTTCAAATCTGTCTTCGAATCCATACAATCTCATTCATGCTCAAATCACATAAGTAAAATTTTCAAATTTCTTTAATTTACATAATTTCATAATTTACATGATATATAAATTAATTACATATGAAAAAGCTAATTTATTAAATTACATTACATTTCTATTAATTACCTGCTCATAATCTACATTATAATACAATATCTAGCATTTTATACTAAATACAAAATATGATCTATATGGGCCCTATCTACATGCATTGCTGAGGAGGTGACAACCTTGAATACTCCAGCCACTTCTGCAGATCTGGACTCCAAAAATCTTAGTCAAAGTACCTGCGCGAGGAAACAAATCCATCGCGCTAAGCATTGCTGCTTAGTGGTGCAATAATAGAACAAGGAAATAATATACAAATAAAGATAGAAATAAAACATCATTCAAATAATTAAGATCTATTTATACTTCACATGCAGTTTCTAAAATTTAATATGTTTTATCCTAATTTAGTCTTCTTTGGAAGCGTTTATTTCGCCAATATACAGTAATAATGTACAAGAAAAAAAAATAATCTGAAAATAATAAATTTATGCTTATATTATTATATAAGTCTCATTTGCAATATTTATTTATTTTATAATTTTCTTTGCTAATCTTTTAGCATTTTCCCAATACTTGCTAGGTTGTCTCAGATTATCTCATAATAAGTAAATTTTAATATCTGTCCAGTTCATTTCGATTCTTTCTAATAAATAACTATTCTAATTTATTTTAGGTCATCTTACTCATTTATTTTATTTAATTTCTAATATTTTAAATTGCTAATATTCTTAACTTATCTCAATAAATTTCACTGCCCAAGTAACCTATGACAGGCTGACTAAACTGGATAACGGGTCGTTGGCACTGGACACCTTGGTGCCTCGGGCCGTCATACCATGGGACGCGGAATGTCAACCACGTATGCAGTCAGTATGGCTAAAAAGCCATGATAACACATAATCGGGCATAAAAGCCATGAATGTTGGCATAAAGCCATGAATGCGGGCATAAAGCCATGAATACAGGCATAAAGCCTTTCGCAGTACTGCTAAAACAATACCCTATTGGCATGCCAAACTATCCAATCTGACACACATGTCTAGGCAATACAAGGGCACATAATATCATTAAATATTAATATATTGTATTTTATGACTTCATTATTTCATGATAAATTTCGATTATAATTCATACATTCATTTGATCATTTATATGATCACAATTCACATCAATTATCCTTTTATACCATTGTACTCAAAACATTTTTCTTTTCTCATTTATACATTCAAGAATCTACTCATGTAATTACAATTTTTATATTTCAAGTTGAGTTATTAATATGTTATGAATTCCATTTGTGATGGGCATATAAGCCCTAACTAATTATTCACATCAATTTGGTGACTTATTTTTCATGTTTCAAGTAATCCATAAATATTTCATGGATTTCAAATTTATGGCCTTAATTTCTTTTTAACAATTTTGACTAGGATGCATAGTCCATATTTGTCATACAATTCTAAGCATTTAAGCTTAGAATTGGTTCTAGGTATTCATCTTAATTTACTAATTATTTTGATTACTATTCACCTTACTAGTCAACCAAAATGTTGACTTTTTCATACTTAGTGGATATATTAATTCTAATTACACCAAGATCCCACATTTTGAGTTTTACATTTGCTAGTATTAATTGCCAATTGCAATTTAAAGTCCCCTAGATGCATTTCTAAATTTTAAACTTTGAATTTTCAAGTTTTGGTGTCACTATTCACCTTATTGGTCAACAAAAATGTTGAATTTTGGATAGAAAATAGGTACATTGGTTTTAACACTCCCAATGCACCACATTTTACATTTAAAACTTGTTGGAATTGATTACCATTACCATTTCTAAGCTTAACACAAGAGAGCAGAATTTTCAGTTTTTGAAGCTTAACTTTACTGTTCCATTAAGCACTGTTGCAGTGGGAATTTGAGGAAATAGTAAACATGAAAGTTGTTCCTTATTTTGTCTAGTTGAATTTCCTTTTTTGAATCACTACATTTGGAGTTTTGTAGCCCCAGATATTATCCAAAAACCACAGCTGGCCGGATTGGAAAAACTGCAGAATTACCAAATCTACAGTACAATGAACAGTGATTGTGACTGCCATTTGGGTTAGGTTCTGGTCATAATTTGGGGTAGGTTTCTTCATGAAAGTTGTTTGTCTATGTCTTAACTTGTTGCTGTAAAAATTTCAGGTCAATTGACCATTTCTACAGTGAGTTATGGCCAAATGAACAGTTACTGTTCATTTGGTCATTTCTGCAGGTGCTGTTGCAGGGTATCCGGATTGGGGCCAACTTTTGGTCCTCTTGCTTTGGTCTTTTGGGCATGGTTTCTTCAGAAAAAATGTGCCATTATAAGCCTAGTTTCATGTCCAATTGGCCAAACACCAATTGGACCTACACAGCCAAAGTTATGGCTGTCTAAGTGGGCTGGAATCTCAGCCTCATTTCTGCTGTCTTTAGGCAGCCTTCCATTTCAGTTTTGCCATGCATTAACTCACTTCAAATTATGATTAACTTGCCTTAAATGGTCACTAATTGACCATTAGAATGTCCATTAATCAATTCAAATGCCAAGTCCAATTTTCACCCTTAAAACCCTAGTTCCCATTATAGGTTTTCACAACACACCTTAATTACTAACCCATTCACTAACCACATGCATAGATGGTTTAAACATAACCTCTAATCCACCTTAAGTCCATCAAAACACTCCATTTCTATTCCTTCAATAGGACAGCCGAAATTTATGATGGCCATACACACAACTTTTATTCATTTAAACTACAATTTCTCACTAAATTCAAGTCCTTAATCATGAAAGTAAGGAGTTTTAGGTGTATAGATGCACTAACCTTTAAGTGGCAGATTTTTCCCAAGTTAAATCTTCACTTTCTTTCCTTTTCTAGGCTGCCAAACACTCTCCCAAGATGAGTGGACAAGTTTTAATGAAGGTGACTTAGGGTTTAGTAGTGGAATTTCATGGGAAATGGAAGTAATTAAAAGAAACTTTCATGGAGGGTTATGGAGGGGAGGTTCACGTTTTGAGGAAGAAGAAGAACCAGAAAATTGGTTTCTTAATTTGCCATTTTTCTCTTTTTAAAGAGTCTTTGTTGTGTTGTTGAATGGTGATTAGTGGAGGGCACTTAAATGACATCATGGTGATGTCATAATTAAGCATTTTCCTTCATTTTCTTTTCTTCTTTTCTCTACTCATTTTCAATTCAATTTTTAGTAATGTTTATTCATATTTTATGTCATATTAATTATTTACTTAACTGGACAAGTCGGCCAAAAATCATCTCTGAAGGCGAAATGACCAAAATGCCCTCCGTTTGGCTTAACGGGTCAAAATTGTCTGTACCGATTGAAAAATTTTTCTAAGTATTTTCTTGGCATTCTATGCCATAGGAACCTCAATGACCCTTCTCTGGAGTCCCAAAAATTATTTTATGAATTTTTCCACGGGTCTAGGGCTCCTAGTTGCGAGAACCGCAACTTCCCTCTGGGTTACCCATCGCTAGGGCATCGGCTCGTTTAACTTGGTTGTATTTTATTTCTAAAATTTTTACTAAATTTTTCTTATTAATATTTGAGTTAATTATGGTTCCTGACTTTAGTTTAAATATTTTTCCGGACGTTCTAGCTGTCCGGACCGACACCGGTCACCGGAACAGTAGAATGTACGGAGTTGCTACCGGGAGGGTGTTACAGGTTTAGTCACTTAAATAAGACTATTTCTTCATCCAGAATTAAGAAGGATAAAGAAGGGAAGTTTAGCAAGAAGCAAAAGAAGAATAAGTTTTAGAGCAGAATCAAGTCAGGCCTTGGGGTGGGAAGCAGATCTAGCTCGAGATCAGATACCTCTGGTTGTGTCAGGTGTGGGAAGCCATATCGAGGACTTTGTAGGTTTGGAATGTAACACCCCTATATTTGGTAGTGCGTTCTACTGATTCGGTGACCAGTGTCTGTCTGGACAACTAGAATGCTAGGAACTACACTTAAATGTTAGTGAAGAGACATGAAATTATGAAATACAATAGAGGAAAATACAATAAAAACAAAGGAAAAATAAGAGCAATGAAATGTGATTAAGCTAAACGAGCTAAAAACTGTAGCGATGGGTGACCGCACTGAGAAGTTGCGGCGAGGACCGTTGACTAGCCCTGGAAGGCGGGGAATCCTGAGAAATATTTTTAAGACTTAAATAAACATCTATTGAGGTATAAATGACATTAGAAATGTCAAAAAAAAAAATTAATAAATTAGTACAAAGAAAAATGAAAAATCGAGAAACCGACAAAAATCGGTATTACTGAAAAATCGGGAATACAAACCGAATAGGGGCATTTTGGTCAATTGACACCCGAGTTGGCTTTTGATCTAAATTTCCATTAAAAATAAGTAATATTAAACTTTTTAAAATGCCATAAAAATTAGAAGTCAAACATATAGAATAAATAAAAGGAATTAAGGGAATATGAGGGCATTAGTGCAATTTTGGAGAACTTGAATTATTTAATTAATTAATTAAGGTTAGTGGAGCTTTAGTGGACTGTATAAGCCACATGAGGACCATAAAATCAGCACTAAAACTCACCTTCTTGTTCATTTTCTCACTTTTGCTGAAAATGGAACCCCAAAACCACCATTGCCACACCTTGCATGCAAGCTCCACTCCTAATGATCAAGCCACAATTTCTTCAAGTGTTCTCCATGAAAGTTGCTCTACATAACTTGGGAAAGATATTGGCAGCAAGAAAGAAGAGATTTGGTGAGTTTTTAACAAGTTTCAAAAGAGGTAAGTATCCATTTCTTCTTCCTTTCTTAAGTAAAGTTTACATTCAGCTTGAGATAAGTGATTTGGTCAAGAAATTTTAAGGATTTGATGAGTTATTGAACTATTCAATTTTAGGCAGCCATGGAAGTGGAAGGTATTGAGTTATTCTTCTATAAATTTCATGGGAATTAAGATTGATTAAACTAATTTGAAGAGTTAGTGAATTAATATCATGTATATATGTGATTAAACATGTGAATTGGAGATTTGCTTGAAGTAGTGAAGGCCTTGGCAAATTGCAATTTTCAGCAGCCTTGAATTCCATGGAAGAATGTTAATTTCAAGAATGTAAATATTAATTTAATGTGTTGATACATTAGTGGAAGTACATGGTGAAAATTGCTAGTTGAATTATTATGTATTAGTTAGTTATTTCATATATATTAGGTTGGTTTTGACTTGTTAAGTTGAGGTTGTATAATGTACATTGAGGACTTGTATAAACTACCCAAATTGACACAATTGAGATGTGATGAATGATATAGAATTCCATGAATGCATAATTGTAGTTTTGGGAGGAGGAGGAATGACAATTGGAAGTGTTATTTCATGTGCAGGTTGTGTGTGTTGAAAATAGTAGGTAAATTGAGCCATAAATGAAAATGTGTGACTCTAATTGGTATGAGGCCAATTGGAGGTGAAACTAGGCACAAAATGTGCCAACTTTCATGTTGAAAGCCTACCAAAATTCTGCCTAGAAGTGACCTAAAATAATAACCTAATCCGGAATTGAAACTTTGAGAACCCAGAAATTGACCATTTGAACAGTAGTCAGTCTTTTAGCCATAACTCACTCAAAACAGGTCCAAATGACCTAAAATTTATATGGTTGGAAAGCTTAGACATAAGGCTACAACTTTGGTGAAGACCACTAAGCCCAGAAATGCCAATTACCAAGTCAAAATGATCGCCAAAGTTGGGTTACAAAAACTGGCCGAATTGACTTTGACCTAAAAATGACCTAAACTTTGCAATATAAGTGCAACTTGACCAACAATAGTAAAATGACCATAACTTGGTCCATAGAACTCCAAATGACATGAAATCAGTCCCAAAATTTTAATAAGACATAGATCTACAATATTGGTAATTTAACCAAAACCCAAAAATAAGGGAACTAGGTCAATTAACTTGATTAATTTAGCACACTAAATTTGGAATTAGCACATTTGACCATAAAATTCAGAAAATTCAAACAAGTATATCTCCCACTAGAAGTGTCCAATTTAAATGAGCCATACCAATATGGAAAGCTAAGAAAGAGACCTAAAATATTGTTTTAGACAACTTCCTTAAATTGTAAATGTATAAGGTCAGAATTTAAGGTCAAACCATTGACCTAATTGAGGACCATGCCAATATAGGACCTTTGAGTCCAAGTTAACAATTTGTCTATAAAGAATTCTATAAGACTTGAAAAATGGTAAGCAAAATTTTTAGTTGTCCCTAAGACATAGGGCAATAATACTTATGAGGAATGCTAGACCTCAATGTGATTACAAACAGTCCAAATAAATTAGTAAATTCAGAACAAAAAATGCCTAAAAAGGAAACTAAAACTTAGATTTGACCTAGTTATGGTTAATTAACTATAACTTGAGCTATACAACTCCAAATGGAGTGATTCAAAAAGGAAATTAAAGAAGACACAATAAGAAACAATTTAATGAAGAGAAATCTATTAAATTTACACTATAGCTTGGTCTAATAGACAGTAAATATTAGCCATAAAATCTGGAAAATGGCAATAAAATGTAATAAGCTTTAAAATGAAATTGGTAACATATACCAACACTTAGAGACTATAAAGTGTGACAAATTGGCAACATTAAAATTAATTCACCTAGTGTGAATTAATGGTCAACATCATAGGTTGACTAATGAAATGAATTGAAGGGAATAGTACCAAGAAAATTTAGATATTGGATTTTATTGTTAGAAACAATTTAACTGAGTACTGAAACACTTTAAATTGTGTGTTTCAGTTGAAAAGGATATTGAAAAGCATAAGAAACATTGAGTCAAGGCCTAGGGGTGACTTAAATTAGGTCTATGCACAATTCTTTTTATATTCACTGCTTTTACTAGAAAATTTATTTGGAGAAATGAGTTGTGAGTTTATGACTTGGGAAAATTTATTTGAGAAAAGTTTATTGCCTATTTTAGAAATGGAAATTTGAAAATGAGGTTTGTTTGATTGTTGCCTGAATTACAATTGAACATTATAGTTTTAAATTGTGTTTGTGCATAGTAAACTTATTTAAGTATTTCTCATTGAAATTTGATTTAGTATGTAATAGGAATAGTTTTTGATTGTTTTGGCTTTGGGAATTTTATTTGGAAATTACTGTGTTGCTTATTTTGTAAATGGAAATTTTGAGATAAAATGTGATTTGTGGTTTGTATGAAATATTTAAATATTATGATTTGGAATTGTTTTGATTCACACTTGGCATGGCAATATCACTATGTTCCTCCTCCATTTATGGGGTAAGTATGACTATATTCCTCCCTCTTTGACTTGCCAGTCTGAGGTGAATATGGATGAGTATTCATTAGCTAGCTAGCCACCTCCCTCATTGATTTCGATTAGTGGGGTGAATATGTCTTGTTGTGGTGTATAACACGGCATGTTTGGAAAATTTGTATCATGACCTAAGTTGTGTTATTGATTGGCAACACTGTGTTATTAAATTGTTTGATCAAATTTATGTTATATGAGCTTTGAAAATTGTGACATGAAATTGTGAATCATTTAAATTGTGAATTGTCAATAAATGTTTTATATATCGCATTTTAAATTTTTATTGTGCACAACTGAGTAAATTTTACTCAGCAATAGCTTTTTCATTGCTGTCGCAGGTAGACAGATAGATAAAGCAGTAGAGTAGGCTGCTTGTAACTTCGCTTTGGAATTTTGTCGGGTATATTGAGTATACCTCTTCCTTGTAAATATTATTGTAATGTATGTGAACTGTATGTATATATTGTACTTTGGTCTTGAGCAATTGTAAAATGAAGTTATAAATTATTTTGGCCTGTCCAAATGTTGTATAACAATTCTCTTATTTCAGCTTTTGAAATACTCATTTATTTTGCACTTTATCTTTGGAATTGCTGAAAATGATATTGAATTGAGTTTGAACTGTGTTGAGGACATTGATTTGTGTTGAGCCATATTGAAGTTTGGGACTGAAACAAATATATTGAAAGTGTTTTCTATAGATTTTTGAAGAATTGTTTTGGTCAAAATACAGACGGCACTCTGCTGAAATTTTTATAAAATTTGTGGCTATTTCATACCTAATGTGTGATTTAACTTCGATTAAAAAGTTTTAACTCCTGTCAAAAGTGCTCACTACTTTAAAAAGAAGTAAGAAATTGTTTAAAATCCATTGTAGTATATTTAATGGGTTACCGGTAGGCGAAGTACGGTAATTCATTAGGTGTACTATGGGATCATGTTACATCTTACAGAGGTGTAGGGTGTGACATGTTTAGTGGTATCAGAGCAAGTTTTTAAATTCTGTTTTGACCTATAATTTGAATATTTTTCCTTCATAGTACAACTGCTCAATGTCATGGTTTGATACATACAGTACATTACATCATAAATATGATCTAATGGAGAGAAATCTCCTTATGTTGGTTGTATAAGAAATAGAAAATCCTATAAAAAGATATGGAAGAGAAGAATAAGACAATAGAACAGTCTATGACGGCGGAAGCACAAGGTGAGGCCCCAGCCCCTTAGAGAGTCGGAAGTCCAACTTTACCATCCTCACCTGTACAAATTACTACACAAATGGCCACTTTCTTTCAACAAATGGCTGATAATCTGTCAGCCCAAGCCCAAGTACAAACCCAACCCCACAAGGGCAATGTGAAATAAAGAAGATGGAGAAACTTATGAGTCAGAGCTCAAATAGTCATTGGGGAAATAAAGACAAGACATAAAAAAAACAATTTCCTTTTAGCAAATGGAACCAAACAATGGCCACAAACCATCCAAAGTGATATGTAAAGTTAAAATCCTGAAATTGAACCTAAAGAAAGGTTCTTGAAAAATATTATTGACTTATCCCTACTAAGTCACTATATACTAAATTACTTGAAATAGGTATGTGGGACCCACTTTCCCACTGTACATTGACATAGAAATTCTGTTATCACCATATGCTAAATCACATGAAATAGTGATATGGGACCCACCTTTTCCACAATACATGAACATGAAAATTTTGTTAGACAATTAATAATGCTTAATTGCTCAAGGTAAACCTAGGCTTATGTATATTGTATGGATCGATTGGTATACCAATTAGGGATTACAGATAGCAGTACTGCCTACATGGAAAGTCATGGATTGATAATATATGGTTGATATGATTTTAAAAGACAATGAATATCGGTATTAGGGGGCTTGTTGGGATGGCGATACGTAATGCCTACAAAGTGCTCTGATAGGTACCACCCAAGGGCTTCCAGGGACGGCGATACGTAATGCCTGCAGGTGCTTTGATAGGTACCCTTAATTTTCACCAAAGACCGAGAAGGGGCTTGCAGGGACGGTGATACGTAACGCCTGCAAGTGTTTTGATAGGTTACTTGGGCATAAATATAAGTAATGAGTTTTAAATTTAAATAATTACATGAAGAGGCCACTGATATGACTTTAAAAGATAGAGAAGGAAATAAGTGTACAGATAAGATGTTAGAAAATCTAGTCCATGAGGTTATAACGTAGTGACTATGTAATATTCTCAATATTTGTATTGTAAGCTGCAGATCACAGTACCGACATGGGATTATTGTGTAAAGCTACGTGCTTCCTCATGGTATGCCAAGATAAGGATGTTTATAAGTAGTCTTTGATTTGGTACAGAAGAGTATTGTGAATCAGCTAGAACAAGGTGATGCTTTAGCTAGAGTACACACTTTGCGGCAGAGGGAAGAGGCTGAGATTTCTGACATTGTTGCTGGTACTTTCTCAATTTTTAACTAAGATATACATATTTATTATTTGACCCGAGGTCTGCATACTTTTATGTTAGTGCCAGCATTGTTTGCCTTCCTGTTGTCCTTCGTATAAAAATAAATTTTGATATGTTAGTGACTAGTCTTTTGGAATTAGTTTTGGAAGAGTTTGCTAGCGAAAGACATTTCCTAGAATACGATAATATTGAAAATCGATAAATACAAGAGTTGTGGAAGTAAAAATTTGAACAATTGGTTCAGATGTAATAAAGAAATGTTACGAATATGAGTAAGATAGTTGACTAGAATGGTCAAAGAACCCATGATTAGATAAGTAATTCTAACATGACCTCAATGGTCATTCAATAAGGAAACATGAATCAAAATATTAGACAGAACAATAGTAAGAGAAGATTGGTGTTATACAAACAAATTAAATGTTATATTAGATTGTTAAAAGTCTTACACAAATTCAAAGGAAAGAAGATTATACGATCATATAGAAAGGAGAAAAACTAAGTTCTCACTCCATAGGATCACATAAGGTCTTAGAAAGAGTGGATTCATTAGCACACAAAATTGCTTACCTCTAAAAAGGTGGAATGAATTAAAATTCAACGTATAATGGGGAAACTCATAAAGATCTTAGTACATGAGGTGAAGCAGTTGAGAAATAAATATATACATTTGGTTAAGGTGTTATGGACCATCATTCAGGCCAGGAAGTTACTTAGGAACGAGAGGAGGATATGTGGAGGCAGCACTCACAGTTGTTCAGAGACTAAAATTAGGTAAAATTTCGATACAAAATTTATTTTAAGGGGGGGGGGAGAATCGTAACACCCCTATATTCGGTAGTGCGTTCTACTATTCCGGTGACCAGTGTCAGTCCAGACAGCTAGAATGCTTGGAACTACACTTAAATGTTAGTGAGGAGACATGAAATGATGAAACACTATAGAGGAAAATACAAGAAAAACAAAGAAAAAAAAATAAGAGAAATGAAATGTGATTAAGCTAAACGAGCCAAAAACCGTAGCGATGGGTGACCACACTAGGAAGTTGCGGCGAGGACCGTTGACTAGCCCTGGACCGCGGGAAACCCCTGGGAAATATTTTTAAGAATTAAATAAACATCTATTGAGGTATAAATGACATTATAAATGTCAAAAAAAATAGTACAAAGAAAAATGAAAAATCGAGAAACTGACAAAAATCGGTGTTACCGAAAAATCAGAAATACAAACCGAATAGGGGCATTTTGGTCAATTGACACCCCAAGTTGGCTTTTGACCTAATTGTCCATTAAAAATAAGTACTATTAAATTTTGAAAATGCCCTAAAAATTAGAAGTCAAATATATAGAATAAATAAAAAGAATTAAGGGAATATGAGGGCATTAGTGCAATTTTGGAGAACTTGAATTATTTAATTAATTAATTAAGGTTAGTGGAGCATTAGTGGACTGTATAAGCCACATGAGGACCAGATAATCAGCACTAAAACTCATCTTCTTGTTCATTTTCTCACTTTGCCGAAAATGGAATCCTAAAACCACCATTGCCACACCTTGCATGCAAGCTCCACTCCTAATGATCAAGCTACAATTTCTTCAAGTGTTCTCCATTAAAGTTGCTCTACACAACTTGGGAAAGATATTGGCAGCAAGAAAGAAGAGATTTGGTGAGTTTTTAACAAGCTTCATAAGAGGTAAGTATCCATTTCTTCTTCATTTCTTAAGTAAAGTTTATGTTTAGCTTGAGATAAGTGATTTGGTCAAGAAATTTTAAGGATTTGATGAGTTATTGAACTATTCAATTTTGGGCAGCCATGGGAGTGGAAGATATTGAGTTATTCTTATATAAATTTCATGGGAATTAAGATTGATTAAACTAATTTGAAGAGTTAGTGAATTAATATCATGTATATATGTGATTAAACATGTGAATTAGAGATTTGCTTGAAGTAATGAAGGCCTTGGAAAATTGCAATTTTCGGCAGCCTTGAATTACATGGAAGAATGTTAATTTCAAGAATGTAAATATTAATTTAATGTGTTGATACATTAGTGGAAGTACATGGTGAAAATTGCTAGTTGAATTCTTATGTATTAGTTAGTTATTTCATATATATTAGGTTGGTTTTGACTTGTTGAGTTGAGGTTGTATAATGTACATTGAGGACTTGTATAAACTGCCCAAATTGACACAATTGAGATGTGATGAATGGATATAGAAGTTTCATGAATGCAGAATTGTAGTTTTGGAAGGAGGAGGAATGACAATTGGAAGTGTTATTTCATGTGCAGGTTGTGTGTGTTGAAAATAGTAGGTAAATTGAGCCATAAATGAAAATGTTTGACTCCAAATGGTATAAGGCCAATTAGAGGTGAAACTAGGCACAAAATTTGCCAACTTTCATGTTGAAAGCCTACCAAAATTCTGCCTAGAAGTGACATAAAAGAATGACCTAATTCAGAATTGAAACTTTGAGAACCCAGAAATTGACCATTTGAACAGTAGTCAGTCTTTTGGCCATAACTCACTCAAAACAGGTCCAAATGACCTAAATTTTATATGGTTGGAAAGCCTAGAGATAAGGCTATAACTTTGGTGAAGACCACCAAGCCCAAAAATGCCAATTACCAAGTCAAAATGATCGCCAAATTTAGGTTACAAAAACTGGCCGAACTGACTTTGACCTAAAAATGACCTAAACTTTGCAATATAAGTGCAACTTGACCAGAAATAGTAAAATGACCATAACTTGGTCCATAGAACTCCAAATGATATGAAATCAGTCTCAAAATTTCAATAAGACATAGATTTACAATATTGGTAATTTGACCAAAACCCAAAAATCAAGGGAACTAAGTCAATTAACTTGATTAAGTTGGCACACTAAATCTTGAATTAGCACATTTGACTATAAAATCCAGAAAATTCAAATAAGCATATCTCCCACCAGAAGTGTCCAATTTAAATGAGCCATACCAATATGGAAAGCTAGGAAAGAGACCTAAAACATTGTTTTAGACAACTTCCTCAAATTATAAATGTATAAGGTTAGAATTTAAGGTCAAACTATTGACCTAATTGAGGACTATGCCAATATAGGACCTTTGAGTCCAAGTTAATAATTTGTCTATAAAGAATTCTATAAGACTTGAAAAATGGTAAACAAAATTTTTGGTTGTCCCTAAGACATAAGGCAACAATACTTATGAAGAATACTAGACCTTAATGTGATTAGAAACAGTTCAAATAAATTAGTAAAATCAGAACCGAAAATGCCTAAAAAGGAAACTAAAACTTAGATTTGACCTAGTTATGGTTAATTAACCATAACTTGAGCTATACAACTCCAAATGGAGTGATTCAAAAAGGAAATTAAAGAAGACACAATGAGAAACAATTTAATGAAGAGAAATCTATTAAATTTACACTGTAGCTTGGTCCAATAGACAGTAAACATTAGCCATAAAATATGAAAAATGGCAATAAAATGCAATAAGCTTTAAAATGAAATTGGTAACATATACCAACACTTAGAGACTATAAACTGTGACAAATTAGGAACATTAAAATTAATTCACCTAGTGTGTATTAATGGTCAACATTATAGGTTGACTAATGAAATAAATTGAAGAGAATAGTACCAAGAAAATTTAGATATTGGATTTTATTGTTAGAAATAATTTAACTGAGTACTGAAATAACTTAAATTGTGTGTTTCATTTTCGTAGTCCGTACATTCTACTGTTCCGACGGTTAATGTCTGCCCCAGAAAGTCGGAATGTCTGGAACTACACTTTGGTGATAATCAACAGACATATAATGATGAAACAAATAAGAAGAAAATGCAAGAAAAATCAAAGACAAATGAAAGAGAGAAAATGAAGCTAAGTTAAACGAGCCGACACCGCAGTGATGGGTGACCACACTGGGAAGGCCGTTGCCGACCCCAGGACTGTGGGGAACCCTCAGAATTTAATTCCGGGACGTAAGTAAAGGTCTATTGAAATATAATTAACACTAGAGTTATTAAAGAAAAATTAATAAATTAGTACAAAGAAAAACGAAAAAATCGAGAAACAGACAAAAATCGGTGTTACCGAAAAATCAGGAATATAACTTGAAGTGGGGTATTTTGGTCATTTGACACCTAGAGTTGCCTTTTGACCTAAATGTCCATTAAAAATAAATGATATTGCACTTAGGAAATGTCATGAAAAATTAAAATGGGATACAATATGTAAATAGTGAAAGAATTGAGCTAAATGTGCAAATTAGGAAACTTTTAAATCATTAAACATTAATTTATTGGTTAGTGCTCCACTAACCTTAAATAAATGGGATATATCAAAGTGGAATTGGGCAGAAATCATTATCTTCAAGCTTGGGAAATAACCAGCCGAAACTACCCCATGGAAGTCCACCATGGCCAAACTCCCTCCATCACCATGCAACCATGTTCAAGCCCTCATTTCACCATAGTTTCTTCATCAAAGCTTGCATACACACCTTGGGCAGTATGTTGGAAGCAAAAAGAAGAGGATTTGATGAAGTTTTGGTGAAGCTCAAAAAAGGTTAGTGCTAGTTTTTCATCCCTTGCTTCATTAAAGTTTGTATTAAGGTTGAGATGAGATGGATGGTGAAGAAATTTGAAGGATTCGATGAGTTATTGATATATTTAATTTTGGACAGCCATGAAAGTTTATTGTAGTTGAGTTTTTCTTACCTCTAATGGATGGAAATTAAGGTTGATTAACTTAAATGGAAGTGGTAGTAAGTTAATATCCAATGATGTGCATGTTAGTGCTTGAATTAAGGGTTTGAATATGGGTCTTGATGCTTTGGGCAAACTGCCATTTTTGGCAGCCTATTAAACCATGAATTTGTGTGTGAACATGTAGTTATTAATGAAATATGCTAATGTTAAATTGTGGGCAGCAAGTGTAAGTGATATTGAAGTATGATTATGTTGAAGTGTATGTGTAATATTGACATTGAGATATGTTGAATTTTGGTGGAAGTGAATGTTGAACTTAATGGTGAATTGTGTGCATTGAGCACTTGAATATTCTGCCCAAAATTGTTGCTGGAATTGTGTACAATATATATATGGAAGTGTTATTGATTGAATATTGAAGTAATGAGGAGGATAAGGAATATCAAATTGGAAGTGTATGTGCTTTGTGCAGGTTGTGTATTGAAGGCAGTACCTAAATTAGGCCATAAGTGCCAAACTATGAACCCAATTGGTATGAGGCCAATGGGGGGGTGAAACTAGACACCAAATAGACCAACTTTTATATAGAAATGTTGCCAAAATTCTGCCTAGAAACTGACCTTAAAAATGACCAAATCCGGATTAGCAACCTTGCAACCCAGATTTTTGACCATATGAATAGTAGTCCTTGGGATGACCATAACTCACTCAAAACAGGTCCAATTGACCTGAAATTTTTACCATGGTTAGTTTAGACATAGATCTACAATTATTATGAAGACACCAAAGCCCAGAAATGGCCAAAACCAAGTCAAATGGCTTGCACAAATTCGGGTACGAAAACTGCCGAACCAAAAGTGACCTAAAATTGACCAAATTTTGCACTAAAGGTGCAATTTGTCCAGCTTTAGTAAATTGACCATATCTTGGTCTATACAACTCAGAATGACCTGAAATTTTGCCCCGCGTGCAATAAGACATAGAGCTACAATTTTGCTTCTTTGACTAGAAGCTAAAAACCAAGAGAAATAGGACTTTAAGCTAGACCAATCTAGCACACTAAAATTGCAAATTGGTAATTACATAAAATGATGCTTGAAGTGATTTGGCAATGAATGCCAACTTGTGAAAAGGGTAAATTGCATTATATTGACAACATATTGAATTGTAAATTGTGACATGTTGATGCTAGAATCAACCTGTCCATGATGCATAAAAAGGTCAATAATTTTATTGACCAGTGAAAGGCATAAAGATGTATAAACCCTATGAATAAAGAATCAAATATGTAACATTGTAATATGCCCTAATTTGCCTAGTTGACTAGTTTGGATAGGTTCGCATGCTAATAGGATTGTGACAGCTGTTCTGTAAATGACTTTATGTCATATTGTGTTTTATGGCTTATTATACCATACTATGATTTTAATAGCCTATGACTATACAGATTGTGTTATTATACTCGGCTTAATGCCTGATTGATGATATGGCTTTTTAGCTACACTGTTTGCACACCGGGAGATACTTTGTGACCGATGGTGTGACGGCCCGAGGTACTAGGTACCCAGTGCTAGTATATCCATTTATCTAGTCTGGTCATTGTATAGGTTACATGGGCAGTCAATTAAAACATTATTCAATTCAGGCAGTTAAGTTAAGTTAAGTATACGAAAATTTCAGTACAATTAAATTAAGCATTGAATGAAATGAGTAAAAGAGATTAGCAACAGAAACATAACAAAGACACAATTTGCAGAACCTTAGAGATTTAAAATACAATACAGTTAGAATAATTGATTCCTGGATATCCAAATTATGAGTTATTTCTTTCCTTATTTGTATATATTATTTCTTGTTATACTATTGCACCACTAAGCAGAAATGCTTAGCGCGATGGAATTGCTTCCTCACACAGGTACTGAAGATAAAACCAGTAGACTGTCGACTGAGACTTTTGGAGTCCAGATCTGCAGAAGTGTCAGAAAAGTTCAAGATTGTCACCTCCTCAGCAATGCATGTAGATAGGGCTCATAATTATACATGTTATGTATTTTGTTCATTCTAAGTATATTGTGATTTCATTTGTATATCCTGTACTTGACAAATTTATGTACTTAATTGGAAAATTATATAAGTTAATGAAATGTAAGAATTCTAATGTCTGAATTGATTGTCTAATCATAATGATTCTGAATGAGATTGAGTTTAAGAAATTTTGAGAAACTGATGAGATATTATTGAGATAAATTGAGCTATGAATTTGAATATGTTGTGAATTGTCTTTGGCAGGTTCAGAAGAACTGTTAGTCCAAATTACAGCCGACACTTTGTCGGATTATCGTTAAAATTTTTGAAATTTTCAAATTAGTTAGATTTTGATAAAAGTAAAAATAGCCTAAACCTTGAATAAAATTTTTGAATAAATAAATCAAGAACTATAATGAAATCAGATAAGATCAGGTGCTTTGGCACTCCGTGTAACACACTTTTCTTGGCTACACTATAGACGGGTGAGGGTTATTACACAAACAGTTCAAATAAATTAGTAAAATCAGAACCGAAAATGCCTAAAAAGGAAACTAAAACTTAGATTTGACCTAGTTATGGTTAATTAACCATAACTTGAGCTATACAACTCCAAATGGAGTGATTCAAAAAGGAAATTAAAGAAGACACAATGAGAAACAATTTAATGAAGAGAAATCTATTAAATTTACACTGTAGCTTGGTCCAATAGATAGTAAACATTGGCCATGAAATCTGAAAAATGGCAATAAAATGCAATAAGCTTTAAAACGAAATTGGTAACATATACCAATACTTAGAGACTATAAAGTGTGACAAATTAGGAACATTAAAATTAATTCACCTAGTGTGTATTAATAGTCAACATTATAGATTGACTAATGAAATAAATTGAAGGGAATAGTACCAAGAAAATTTAGATATTGGATTTTATTGTTAGAAATAATTTAACTGAGTACTGAAATACTTTAAATTTTGTGTTTCAGTTGAAAAGGATATTGAAAAGCATAAGAAACATTGAGTCAAGGCCTAGGGGCGACTCAAATCAGGTCTGTGCACAATTCTTTTATATTCACTACTTTTACTAGAAAATTTATTCGGAGAAATGAGTTGTGAGTTTATGACTTAGGAAAATTTATTTGAGAAAAGTTTATTGCTTATTTTAGAAATGGAAATTTGAAAATGATGTTTGTTTGATTGTTGCTTGAATTACAATTGAACATTATAGTTTTAAATTGTGTTTGTGCATAGTAAACTTATTTAAGTATTTCTTATTGAAATTTGATTTAGTATGTAATAGGAATAGTTTTTTTATTGTTTTGGCTTTGGGAATTTTATTTGGAAACTATTGTGTTGCCTACTTTGCAAATGAAAATTTTGAGACAAAATGTGATTTGTGGTTTGTATGAAATATTTAAATATTATAATTTGGAATTGTTTTGATTCACCCTTTGCATGGCAATATCACTATGTTTCTCCTTCATTTATGGGGTGAATATGACTATATTCCTCCCTTTTTGACTTGCCAGTCTAAGCTGAGTATGGATGAGTACTCATTAGCTAGCTAGCCACCTCCCTCATTGATTTCGATTAATGGGGTGAGTATGCCTTGTCGTGGTGTACAACACGGCATGTTCGGAAAATTTGTGTCATGACCTAAGTTGTGTTATTGATTGGCAACACTGTGTTATTAAATTGTTTGATCAAATTAGTGTTATATGAGCTTTGAAAATTGTGACATGAAATTGTGAATCATTTGAATTGTGAATTGTCAATAAATGTTTTATATACAATATTTTAAATTTTTATTGTGCACAACTGAGTAAATTTTATGCAGCGATAGCTTTTTCATTATTGTCGCAGGTAGACAGATAGATAAAGCAGCAGAGTAGGCTGCTTATAACTTCGCTTTGGGATTTTTCCAGGTATATTGAGTATACCACTTTCTTGTAAATATTATTGTAATATATGTGAATTGTATGTATATATTGTACTTTGGTCTTGAGTAGTTGTAAAATAAAGTTATAAATTATTTTGGCCTATCAAAATATTGTATTACAATTCTCTTATTTCAGCTTTTGAAATACTCATTTATTTTGCACTTTATCTTTGGAATTGCTGAAAATGATATTGAATTGAGTTTGAATTGTGTTAAGGACACTGATTTGTGTTGAGCCATATTGGAGTTTGGGACTAAAATAAATATATTGGAAGTGTTTTCTATAGGTTTTTGAAGAACTATTTTGCTCAAAATATGGACGGCACTCTGCCGAAATTTTTATAAAATTTGTGGCTATTTCAGACCTAATGTGTGATTTAACTTCAATTAAAAAGTTTTAACACTTGTCAAAAGTGCTCACTACTTTAAAAAGAAGTAAGAAATTGTTTAAAATCCCTTGTAGTGTATTTAATGGGTTACCGGTAGGTAAAGTACGGTAATTCATTAGGTGTACTACGGGATCATATTACATCTTACGGAGGCGTAGGGTGTGACATGGAACCTCCCAATGCTACAGGTGTGGATAGGAGGGGCATATGTCTAGGAGTGTCCAAATATGGAAAGAGTGGTTTCATAGCAATAGATCAGGTTAGGTAATGTGGCTCAACTGGCAATGAGACAAACTCCAGTGGTTCCTTTTCAAGGAGGGGACAAGGTAGAGGATGAGGGTCTTCTTCCTTTATGGTAGGCTCACAAAAGAGGGGTTCAACGGTGCCAGCTTGGATCTTCACCATAATTCAACAGGAAGCCAACACTTCCAACATGGTGGTGTCAAGTAACCTTTTTAATTATAAGAGATTTTAATTTGCATGCTTTCATTGATCCGAGTTCATCACACTCTTTTGTTAACCTTGATACCGTCCTAAGATTAGGATTGGTAGTCTCAAGTTCAGAATGGTTGTTGCTTGTTAGTGGACCCAATTGTGACCCTTCGGTAACAAAGATGATCTGTCATACTTGTCCACTAATGGTTGAAGGCAGATGCTTTCAGTTGGCTTAGTGGTCCTAGAATTGATGGATTGTGATGTCATTCTAAGGATGGATTGGCTCTCAGCCAATTATACTACCTTAGACTGTAGGGATAAGGTAGTAAGGTTCATAGGCTATATAGGTCAAAGGTAGTTTTTCATGGAGATCAGATATCATCAATAAAGGGATGATCTCCATGATGCAAGCTAGAAAGATTCTTTGAAAAGGTTGCTAAGGGTTTCTAACTCATGTTAGAGAGGTTGTGGAAAACAAAAGTAGATTGGGATCAGTTCCTGTGGCAAGAGAGTTTCCAGATGTGTTTCTAGAGGAACTATCTGGTTTGCCACTTGAGAGAGAGATAGATTTCAAGATTGATGTCAAGCTAGCTACCAGGCTCATATCTATTCCTCCTTATAGGATGGCTCCCATAGAGTTGAAAGAACTAAAGAAACAGCTGTAGGAATTAGTGGATAAAAGATTCATCCAACAAGTACCTTTCCTTAGGGAGCTCCAGTACTATTTGTAAAGAAGAATGATGCATCCTTAAGGTTGTGTGTAACACCCCTCACTCGTCTACAGAATAGCCGAGCAAAGCGTGCTACACGGCGTGCCGGAACACCTAGTCTGTGATGATCTCATTTCCTGAACTCAATTTGATTTTAAGAAGTCTTTTATGTAATATTCATATCATGCTGATACTATTTTCATACTTTGATAAAATCAGTGTTTCACAAATGGTAATAAACATTTGGCAAGGTGCTGTCTGTATTTCGGACAAACTGTCCTTCCAAACCTATTGAAAACAGTTTAATATGATAATATTAAAATCTCAAATATTTCACAGTCTCGATTTCTCAGTAAAATCAATAGACTTTTACAGTCATTAAATAGTTCCATAATACAGTCCATAATAATTTAAATATATCCAAAAAATCTCCATGTTATTTAATATATACAAGATATTACAAACTTTAGAGCTTTCATAATATTACAAAATACAAGGCCGAATTTCAAAAATATAACAAGAGTACAAAATACAAAATATCCTAAGTCCTACCATGTATGTAATGCAGTGCAGATGACTCTGGACTCCTGTTCAGATCTGATGTCTCACCCGGTCGTAGGTCTGCTGGGCTCCCCAGCTGTGTCTCCAATACCTACGCATTACAAAAGCAACGCGCTAAGCAATTTTGCTTAGTGGTGCCAAATATAAAGAAATATACACTAAAATAAAGTAAATAAAGTGTTTACGAATTTTTGGTGGTACTGTATGTCAGTAGACTGGATTTAGGTATTTGAATTTAATAGTACTTGAATTATTGCTCGTGTAGCCTATATACTGACCAGACTGGATAAAAGGATATACTGACACTGGGTACCTAGTACCTCGGGTCATCACACCATCGGTCACAAAGTGTCTCCCAGTGTGCAAATAGCGTGGCTAAAAAGCCATATAGTCAATCTGGCCATAAGCCAAAAATAAATACACAATATGTATAGCCGTAGGCTATTAAAGTCACAGTGCGACGTAATAAGTCATAAAAATAGAGTATGGGATGAAGTCATTTACAGAACAGCTATCAGAATCCTATTGGCATGCCAACCTATCCATACTGTCGACACCATATTTTGGCCGACCCCCAGAATCAATAAACTTCGAAACCGATCCCCAGCATTAAGTCTCCCTTTGTCAGCCAATTACATTTCTGACCTCTCCTTGCCATTTAACTATATTCCCAATCCCTCTTCACAGAGAATTGAATCAATGCTAAGTCCTCGTATCAGTTAAAGCCTTACCGGTCTCTCATGTCACTCACCGATCTCTCAAGCCAATTGTCAAATTTCCTGACCAGTCAAGTACATTCCCGATCTCTCTTGTCAAACAAATTGAACCGACACTATATCTTTATGTCACCGGTCTTATTACCGATCTCTCATTTTAAGTTTAGGAATAATCAAGTTAAGATTCCAATCCAGTGTAATGATGATCTCGATCTTAAGTGGGTTCGTCAAATTTCCAATTTTAATCGAGTCCCGTTTAGCGTTGGTTCCCTACTGATCTCATGCTCATTGTGTTTTCCGATCTCTCACACTTAGGTTAATAATCACTTCCAGTTGCTTCGATATACTTAGATAATCAAGTGTTTAAATAATTTAGAAATTTTACGATCACAACCATTCACCGAACAAAAGAGGCATTTCATTTCATTTCATTTCAGAATTTGTACAAGTTATTCGGCTGGGGGATCACCCCCAGCCTGATCTACATTTTGTCCATCTCCTCTCTCACCCTCAGCCTCCTCCTCGCTATCCTCACCTTCATCCTCGGGAGCCAGGTTGGCCATCCAAGAGAAGTCCTCCTCAGGATAATGCTTTTTGAGCTCGGCCAGGAGATCTCTGTGAGCATTCACATAAGCGCCGGCCACTCCGGTCACCATCTCTTCTTCTTTCGCCTTGAGCTCCTCAGCAAGGTGAGCAAGTAGAGCAGCTTCATCAGCCCGGAGCGCTTGCACTTCTTCAAGAGCATGATCTCGCTCAACCAGGACATGAGCTTGCTCGGCCAGCTTGTCCTCATAGAACTTCATTCGCCCCTCAATTTGAGATATGTAGCCCTGAGCGGATGAAAGTTAAGATTGGAGGGAAGCTGCTTTATGACCCATCCTCTCGACCTCTTTACCCAGGCGATGCGCCTTCTCCCGTATGATGTGCTGATTCACCAGGCACTCCACGTTCAGGCTCATGGATCGAGTCAGGATGTCATCAAGGTTGTCCGGGGACAGGCTATCCCGGTCCTCCCGAAGGCAGATGGTGGATCCCAATACCTTAGCAAAACCACAGGTTTTCCCGATCACCGTTCTTCTCCAGCGAGTGGATCAGAACTTGAGCGCCTCGAGAAAGGGGCCTCACAGAAGGTTGAGAAGGACCCTCTTTTGCGCTCGGAGCAACTGGAGGAGGTGGAGGCGGCTCTTCTCGGCGAGGAGGGGATCGGACCACTTCTACGACCACCGGTCCCGAAGGTTGAGACGAGCCTTCTTGTATTTCCTCGAGCTCATGCACAGGTGTACGCATTTCTCGGCCGCTTCATCTCCTGTACCTTCCAGAGATCTCCTCTTCGCCTCCGGCCTCTGGAGGCTTCGCCGCTTGCCATACCTGCACAAAGAAGAGGTCAGTGAGATCGCTAAGGTCCTGAGATATGAGATGTAGAAAATACCGATGCTGAGGTCAGAGAGCCGAAGTTCGCGATCTTTGCCGGTGATCAACTCCATTGTCCAGTGATGCAGTTCGGCAGTCACTGCATCCAAACAAGAAAACTTCTCTCTGGACGCCTGCTCCTTCAACTCCATCACCATTGCGCCCTCTTCCCTATTTAGGGTAATGTGCTTCGTGAGCAAGGGGCCTTGGTGTAGCCAGCTACGAGGAAAACCCTCGAAGCCGTTCGGAATTTTGCTCCTTAGAATGAAGAATCGGTTCTTCCAATTCTTCAGGGAGGAGGGCAGATCGGTGAAAAGCCCACAGTGTGGTTTCGCTTGGAAGAACCAATACTCATCGTCCTTTCGACGAGTTAGCCGGTGCAGTTCAGCGAACACTTTAGCTGTAGGTCGGAACCCCTTAGCTCGACATAGGCCTCGGAAGGCTACTAAGATCCGCCACGAGTTCGGGTGAACTTGGGCGATGCACACTTGGTGATATTTCAAAACTTCCTTAAAAAAGTCGTCCAAAGGAAACCGTAGACTGGCCTTTAAGTGTTCCTCGTATACCATGATCATGTCATTCTCTTCGAAGAAGTGATCGGCACGAAGATCACCGTGACATCGGATGAGCTCGTACGAATCAGGCTCGATGTTGTACTCCTGGCTGAATGACTACAGGTCGGTTTCTTGCAAGACCGATGGCAGCTCATCCATGGGAAGATTCTCTCTCCCTGAAGAATGTGTTTGCCTTGAAGATCCTGCTTGGCCACGGGCGAGAACAGACGATGGAGGAGGTTCAGGTCGCCCGATCGGTCCTACCACCTCTACTTCATCAGACGACCACGAGAACTGAATAGAAGGGGGGCTCGTCGCTCTCTGACCTTCGGCACCGCTCATTTTCAAAGGAAATAAAGAATTTAAACTAAAAGAAAGATCAAAGCCCTTACCGGAGTCTGATCGGTGTCGGAAGAATTTGAGAAAACGAGATAATTTTGAAGTTGTTCGCAAGAGACTGAAAATGACATAAGGGAGTAACTGGCTAACTCACCCCTATTTATACTCGTCCGAGCATTAAATGCTCACGGCATCCCAGGTGGTGCATCGGTCAGCGAGATTTGCCAACTGTTTCTGACACATCTCATGAATATTCCGGAAATTCCATAAAGAGATTGGCTAACTAGAGATCGGCAGATTAAGATAAATCTTTTGAATTGCGGATCGGTTTAGGGTCATTTAAATTAAAGGTCAGATCGGGTAAATACTTCGGAGATCGAAAAATAATTAATGCAATAATAATAAGATGATAATTGACAAAATAAAATCCTTATTTCTAAAAGATCGGATTACATCATTTGGGCGATCTCTAGAGATCGGATTGCATTAAAATTAGACTACATCATTTCGGTGATCTCTAGAGATCAGATTACATTGAAAATAAAATACATCATTTGGGCGATCTCTAGAGACCAGTGGAACATCCCATCTAAAGGCCTATGTCAAAGCCTAGTCTCGTGACTGAGTCAAAAGATGTGGAGACCAGCTGTTGACATCGGATAGATGTACAGCTCAGATGGGGTGACTATGACTCCCATGAAGATAAGAGACGTCGTCATCGATGTTACCGCTCGAAACCGAGCCGCTGTCGAAACACCCAGTGCGGGGAGGAGCCAAATGAACGCTAAGGGGTAGTCGCTGGTGTTAAGGGGAATATTAGCAGTCTTCTCGCTCGAAATCAGTTCGCCATTTGAATCGGTCGAATGATTCGAGATCAGCACGATCGAGGTCCGCGATCCAGATCGGTTAATTAGTCCAGTTCTCTCACCATCATCAGATGAGGTCATTACGATTCTTTGATCACCGGGATCATAAATTTTCAGTCGGGGAATAAAAAGGTCCATCGGAAAAAGATCAAAAACCACAATCATGGCCGGAACAACTGCCAGAACAACTAGAGTAGGAAAGTAAGGAGGAAAAGAGGAAAATAGAATGGAGAAAGTTTTTTGGCCAGGGGTATATATAGGGGGAGATCAAGCATTTATTGCTAAGCAGAAAATGAAGCGGACGTTTTGGGAATCGAGGAAAATTAATGCTTTGACCAGACCGGACCTGATTAAGGGGAGGACCGGAATGATACAGATTGGAAAAAGGGAGGTCGGTATAAAAGATTGGAGAAGGATCATGTTAAGAAGATCGGAAAGGAAGAGAGAGCAGAAAACAAAGAGAATAAGGCGCCTACCGCAGTCGTCATAATCAGAGCCGAGGTAGTTAAAGCGATGCAGGAGAAATCTCAACTGCACGCCCCAGAATCGCCCGCATTTCTGACATGCGCTAGAGTACATCAGGACAGCGCTGTACATCCTAATCTCCACCGTTGATCTTACTTGTAAGGACGAGTTCGGAGCCCTCGGATCGAAGAAGAAAACGACAAGATCAGCGCCTTTCACTCCCAGCCCTCGGATCGCCCCGGACAAGAGGATTTGGGACCGTCAGATTAGAAGAAGAAAATGACAAATATTCTGAAGGGGATCTCAGCCGTCCGTTCTAATCCTCTTTAATTCCTGAGCCTTAGATCATGTCCTTCGAAATCCTGACCCTCCATCTCCCTCAAAATAGATCCTGACCCTTCATGGGGAGCACCCGGTTCCTATAAATACCTGCATGAAAACTGTTCAAGGGACGGACAAAAAAAAGAAAAGGAGGTTGTCACTATAGCGGAAGAACTCTGAAATTTAATTCAGATCGTTACTCTGCTTTCATAAGAAGAACTTTTGAAACCAGTTTTCTGAAGTGTTTTCTCAAAAGATTTTGAACACTGAAACTCTCCATTTTCAGCTCGTTCATTATCCCGTAACGCTCACTTTTTCAGTTCCTTGCTATCTTTATTTTCCATGCTCAATCTCATTTAAACTCGGGTACAATTCTAGTTCACAAGATCAGACACAGGGCCACAGAGGCCAGATTGGAATATCTATAGCTAGTTCCCCGGGCACAATAACAAGGGGATCAACCCCAGTGCCTGAATGTATCCATTGTGGTAGAAGACACAGAGGGGAGTGTCGACTGTTAACTGGAGAATGTTTCAAGTGTGGGGCTACAGATCATTTCATAAGAGATTGCCCTCAGAGGAGTGGTTCAATAGCTCCGGTACAAGTTGATAGATCTTCCCCTATAGTTCAAAGGGGTAAAAGATCGGGTAGAGCAGAAATGGCTGACATTTCACAGAAGATTGTTTCTGAGACAGTTGAAAAGCCTGAAGTCATGGTGGCACCACAAGTATATGCTATGGAAGCTCAGAAAGAGCCAAACCCAGACACTGATGAGGCGATACAAGGAAGTGAAGAAACAGGGAGGTAGCAACTCCCCGATTACTTAAGTCAGGTAAATTTCGAGGACGAAATTTAAATTAGAGGGGAAGAGTTGTAACACCCTCCCGGTAGCACTCCGTACATTCTACTGTTCCGGTGACCGGTGTCGGTCTGGACAGCTAGAACGTCCGGAAAAATATTTAAACTAAAGTCAGGAATCATAATTAACTCAAATATTAACAAGAAAAATATAGTAAAAATTTTAGAAATAAAGTACAACCAAGTTAAATGAGCCGGTGCCCTAGCGAGGGGTAACTCAGAGGGAAGTTGCGGTTCTCGCAACGAGGAGCCCTAGACCCGGGGAAAAAATTATAAAATAATTTTTGGGACTCCAGAGAAGGGTTATTGAGGTTCCCATGGCATTAGAATGCCAAGAAAATATTTAGAAAAATTTTTCAATCGGTACAGCCAATTTTGACCCGTTAAGCCAAACGGAGGGCATTTTGGTCATTTCACCTTCAGAGGCGATTTTTGGCCGACTTGTCCAGTTAAGTAAATAATTAATATGACATAAAATATGAATAAATATTACTAAAAATTAAAGTGAAAATGAGTAGAGAAAAGAAAAGAAAATGAAAGAAAAACCTAAATATGACATCACATGATGTCATTTGGAAGGCTTCCACCAATCACAACCCAACAAGCCAAATTAAAAAGAGAAAAATGACAAATGAAGAGACAAATTTTCTGGTTCTTCTTCTTCATTTGGACGTGAACCTCTTCTTCCATAGCTAAGTATATTCAAGCTTTTCAAAGCTTGATTCACCCATTTCTACCCAACAAAATCATAACCTAGCTTCACAAAAAATTAACCTAGCAACTTGAGTAATCTCTAGGCAGCCAAAAGAAGAAGAAAGAAGGAGTTTGGGTAGTTTGAAAATATGCCCTATTCAAGGTTAGTGCCTATTTACACTTAAATCTCTTTTAATTCATGTTAAAGACTTAAAGTGAGTAAGGTTTTGTAAATTAAATGAATGGAATCTATGTGTATGGACCCTATGAATTTTCGGCAGCCCTAGGAAGGAATGAGTTTGATTGTATTAATGGACTTAGAGTGAATTGGAGATTATGTTTAGAGTGTATACATATATATATACAAGAATGAAAGAGTTAACTAAAGAAATTGTGAAAACCATGACTTTGAGCTAGGGTTTAGGAGTGAAAATTTGACTTTGCTTATGAAATTGTTAAAGAACATTCTAATAGTCAATTAGTGACCATTTGAGGTAAGTTGACCATAATTAGGAGTGAATTATTGCATGGCAAAGTGGAATGGGCAGGCTGCCCCATGAGTGCAAAGAGGTGATCAAATTTCAGTCCACTTGGACTGCCATATCTTGGGCTGTGTTGGTCCAATTGGTGTTTGGCCAATTGGACATGAAACTAGGCTTGTAATGGCACATTTTTGCTGAAGAAACCATGCCCAAAATACCAAAGCAAGAGGACCAAAAGTTGGCCCCATTCCGAATACCCTGCAACCAGCACCTGCAGAAATGACCAAATGAACTGTTCATTTGGCCATAACTCACTGTAGATATGGTCAATTGACCTGAAATTTTTACAGCAACAAGATAGGATATAGACAAACAACTTTCATGAAGAACATCACCCCAAATTATGCCATTAACCCATTCAAATTATTGGGCAAAGTTGAATTATCAAACCTGCAACTCTGCAGATTTTCATTTGAGCAGTAATGTTTGGAGGACTATAACTCTCTCTAGAAAACTCGGATTTAGGCGATTCTTGAACCGATGGAAACCTAAGGCATGGTAGAACATTTCATATGAAGAAAGTTAGACCAAATTATGAACTTAACTTGATCAAACTACTGACCAAAGTTGGAACAAAATCTGACAAAAACCAAAATTGCATCATGAACACTAAACGAGAACAGTAAACTTATTTTGGCCATAACTTGAGATACAAAACTCCAAATGGAGTGATTCAAAAAAGGAAATTCAACTAGACAAAATAAGGAACAACTTTCATGTTTACCATTTCCTCAAATTCCCACTGTAACAGTGCTTAATGGAATAGTAAATTTAAGCTTCAAAAACTGAAAATTTTGTTTCCCTTGGTTTAAGCCTAGAAATGATAATGGTGATCACTTCCAACAAGTTTTAAATGAAAAATGTGGTATGTTTGAAGTGCCAAAGCCAATGTACCTCCTTTCTATGCAAAAGTCAACTTTTTGTTTGACTAATGAAGTGAATAGTGACACCAAAACTTGAAATTCAAAAATGTGAAACTTAAAAATGCAAAATGCCCTAGTAGGCCTAATGTGATTGGTTTGGATAGTTTGGCATGCCAATAGGATATTGTTTTAGCAGTACTGCGAAAGGCTTTATGCCTGTATTCATGGCTTTATGCCCGTATTCATGGCTTTTATGCCAGTATTTATGGCTTTTATGCCCGATTATGTGATATCATGGCTTTTTAGCCATACTGACTGCATACATGGTTGACGTACTGCATCCCATGGTATGACGGCCCGAGACACCGCGGTGTCCAGTGCCAATGACCCGTTATCCAGTCCAGTCGTTCAGTATAGGTTACTTGGGCATAGAAAAGTATAACTGTGATTGAACTGATTATTAAAGAAAATACGAAAATTAAGTATCAGGAATGATTACAAAAATACAAAGAAGCTCAAGATCATGAAGAAAATAATTAACGAAATGCATGAAGAAGTTAATATCATAAAACATGATTAGCCCTCGACTAAACAATAAGTTAGTAATTATTCATCTCTTATGAACACAATAGCAAGGAAATTATTATTTTTATTTGCATATTATATTTTCTTGTATTATTGGCACCACTAAGCTTTATGCTTAGCGCGTCGCTTTTGCAACGCGTAGGTACTGAAGATTTGGACAGAGGACCCAGTAGACCACAGATTCGGTAAGGCAGTTCACAGTTCTGCATAGCGTCCATGTCACCTCACAGACTACAGTGCATTAGTAGGACACTAGGTCCCATTTTGTATTTTGAGATTTTTGTAAATTTGGTAATTAAACTCTTATTTTATCATATGTATTTGAACAAATGTAATATAATTTTGTATTAATGTAAGTACTTGTAAATTGTGATTATAAATCACATGTGAGAATTTATTTATGATTTGAGTCTAATGATGATGTGAAATGAATGAATGACAAATAGAGGAATTGTTAAGAAAATTGTGTTTGTGAATGGAAAAGTGAATACATAACTGTGACTTGTACATGATTATCACATGAGATGAATGATTGAGAAATGAATGGTGAAAAATGTTGAGATTTTGATATTGAAGTTTGAGAGTGATGAGATGATTGAATATGATCATAGGAAGTGTTTTTCACAGGTTCCGAAGAACTGTTTTCTCTATTTATAGCCGGTACTCTGCCGGATTTTCTATAAAATTCTCGGAACCTCAAATAAATTATAATTTTGATAAATGGCTTAAATAAATTATATTTCACAAGTTATATTCAAAACTATGATAAAAATGAATTAAGATAAAATAGAGTGCTCGGCACACTGAGTGGCATAACTTGCTCGGCTACACTGTAGTCGGGTAAGGGGTGTCACATTTAGTGGTATCAGAGCACGGTTTAGGCGTTTCTGGGCCTAGATTGAGTCCATACCATGCTTTGCATTTGTAAGAGTCGAGGTGACACTAATGCAGATCTGTTTGTCTTTCTTATTTTGAATAGGATATGGACCCTTCATCACAGAGAGCAGTCGAGGAGGAAGTAGAGAGTCATGCTCCACCTGCAGTAGCTGAGACTGGGGGTAGGGGAGAACCTACTCCACCAACTCAAGCAGAGCCTGCTCAGCCTCCACAGGCCATGTTTCAGCAAATGGCCGATTTCTTTAGACAAATGGCCAGGGTAATGCCAGCACCACCACCACCAGCTCCACAGCAGAAATCACACCTGGAAAGACTAAGAAAGTTTGGAGCTGTGGACTTCTATGGCAAGAGAGAAGATGACTCATTGCAAATTAAAATTGGTTGAGCAGGCAGTGCAATTCTAAAACAACTCCATTGCACTCCAGACCAAAACTTAGAAACTGCTGTATCTCTGATGCAAGACGATGCATATGAATGGTGGGACACTGTGTCCAGTGAAGTGCAGCCAGAAATAGTGACATGGGACTTCTTTCTCTCCGAATTTAAGAAGAAATATGTGGGTACTGTATACCTAGAAGAGAGAAGAAGAGAGTTTATTAACCTGAGGCAGAGACAATTGTCAGTGGCCGAGTATGAGAAGGAATTCGTAAGATTGAGCCGCTATGGAAGGGAGATAGTCCCTAATGAAGCTGAAAGGTGTAAGAGATTTGAAGAGGGATTAAATGATAATATAAAGATCATGATCACTGCCTTGGGGATCACAGACTTCACCAAATTAGTGGAAGCTGCATTAAAAGTGGAGAAAGTGAGAATAAATGAACAAAATAGGAAAGATAGGCAGCGTAAGAGGGAATTTGGACCAGATACCAAGTATACCAACTGATAGTAAGAAGTTTAAGGGTTCTAGTTCACAAGATCAGACACAGGGCCACAGAGGCCAGATTGGAATATCTATAGCTAGTTCCCCGGGCACAATAACATGGGGATCAACCCCAGTGCCTGAATGTATGCATTGTGGTAGAAGACACAGAGGGGAGTGTCGACTGTTAACTGGAGAATTTTCAAGTGTGGGGCTACGAATCATTTCATAAGAGATTGCCCTCAGAGGAGTGGTTCAATAGCTCCGGTACAAGTTGATAGATCTTCCCCTATAGTTCAAAGGGGTAAAAGATCGGGTAGAGCAGAAATGGCTGACATTTCACAGAAGATTATTTATGAGACAATTGAAAAGCCTGAAGTCATGGTGGCACCACAAGTATATGCTATGGAAGCTTAGAAAGAGCCAAACCCAGACACTGATGAGGCGATACAAGGAAGTGAAGAAACAGGGAGGTAGCAACTCCCCGATTACTTAAGTCAGGTAAATTTCGAGGACGAAATTTAAATTAGAGGGGAAGAGTTGTAACACCCTCCCGGTAGCACTGCATATCTCTACTGCTCCTGGATCGGTGTCGGTCCAGACAGCTAGAACGTCCGGAAAAATATTTAAACTAAAGTCAGGAATCATAATTAACTCAAATATTAACAAGAAAAATTTAGTAAAAATTTTAGAAATAAAGTACAACCAAGTTAAATGAGCCGGTGCCCTAGCGAGGGGTAACTCAGAGGGAAGTTGCGGTTCTCGCAACGAGGAGCCCTAGACCCGGGGGAAAAATTATAAAATAAAATTTGGGACTCCAGAGAAGGGTTATTGAGGTTCCCATGGCATTAGAATGCCAAGAAAATATTTAGAAAAATTTTTCAATCGGTACAGCCAATTTTGACCCGTTAAGCCAAACGGAGGGCATTTTGGTCATTTCGCCTTCAGAGGCGATTTTTGGCCGACTTGTCCAGTTAAGTAAATAATTAATATGACATAAAATATGAATAAATATTACTAAAAATTAAAGTGAAAATGAGTAGAGAAAAGAAGAAAAGAAAATGAAAGAAAAACCTAAATATGACATCACATGATGTCATTTGGAAGGCTTCCACCAATCACAACCCAACAAGCCAAATTAAAAAGAGAAAAATGACAAATGAAGAGACAAATTTTCTGGTTCTTCTTCTTCATTTGGACGTGAACCTCTTCTTCCATAGCTAAGTATATTCAAGCTTTTTAAAGCTTGATTCACCCATTTCTACCCAACAAAATCATAACCTAGCTTCACAAAAAATTAACCTAGCAACTTGAGTAACCTCTAGGCAGCCAAAAGAAGAAGAAAGAAGGAGTTTGGGTAGTTTGAAATTCTGCCCTATTCAAGGTTAGTGCCTATTTACACTTAAATCTCTTTTAATTCATGTTAAAGACTTAAAGTGAGTAAGGTTTTGTGAATTAAATGAATGGAATCTATGTATATGGACCCTATGAATTTTAGCTGACCCTAGGAAGGAATGAGTTTGATTGTATTAATGGACTTAGAGTGAATTGGAGATTATGTTTAGAGTGTATACATATATATATATAAGAATGAAAGAGTTAACTAAAGAAATTGTGAAAACCATGACTTTGAGCTAGGGTTTAGGAGTGAAAATTTGACTTTGCTTATGAAATTGTTAAAGAACATTCTAATAGTCAATTAGTGACCATTTGAGGTAAGTTGACCATAATTAGGAGTGAATTATTGCATGGCAAAGTGGAATGGGCAGGCTGCCCCATGAGTGCAAAGAGGTGATCAAATTTCACCACTTGATTGCCATATCTTGGGTCAGATTATTGGCACCACTAAGCTTTATGCTTAGCGCGTCGCTTTTGCAACGCGTAGGTACTGAAGATTTGGACAGAGGGCCCAGTAGACCACAGATTCGGTAAGGCAGTTCACAGTTCTGCATAGCGTCCGTGTCACCTCACAGACTACAGTGCATTGGTAGGACACTAGGTCCCATTTTGTATTTTGAGATTTTTGTAAATTTGGTAATTAAACTCTTATTTTATCATATGTATTTGAACAAATGTAATATAATTTTGTATTAATGTAAGTACTTGTAAATTGTGATTATAAATCACATGTGAGAATTTATTTATGATTTGAGTCTAATGATGATGTGAAATGAATGAATGACAAATAGAGGAATTGTTAAGAAAATTGTGTTTGTGAAAGGAAAAGTGAATACATAACTGTGACTTGTACATGATTATCACATGAGATGAATGATTGAGAAATGAATGGTGAAAAATGTTGAGATTTTGATATTGAAGTTTGAGAGTGATGAGATGATTGAATATGATCATAGGAAGTGTTTTTCACAGGTTCCGAAGAACTGTTTTCTCTATTTATAGCCAGACTCTACGGATTTTCTATAAAATTCTCGGAACCTCAAATAAATTATAATTTCGATAAATGGCTTAAATAAATTATATTTCACAAGTTATATTCAAAACTATGATAAAAATGAATTAAGATAAAATAGAGTGCTCGGCACACTGAGTGGCATAACTTGCTCGGCTACACTGTAGTCGGGTAAGGGGTGTCACATGTTATTTTCTTTAAGTTCAGAGCACGCTAAAAAAAATAATACAAAGAAAGGTTATGTTCTAGTTTATTTCCGTGTCGGCCAATCCATACTTTTTCTCTATTATTTCTGAACGCAAGTCATCTCGTCCCGAGTAATGTATAAGTGGTTGGATAAAATGTAGGTAACGGCAATTTAAGAGTCCCTTCGAAATAATGAAAGGTCTAAATAATAAGCCAGGAAAATGGTGAAGCCGAATCACTAGAATAACTCAATAGATTATTGGGCAAGACGTCATAAGACAGAGTAAAACCAAAACTTTGGATAACTAGATGGAATAGATCGGGTATCGAAAAGTGCTGGTGAGGTGACCATATAGGAAGGTCGGAGAATTCGGTTTGGTATCCCCTGCCCAGTCCTAAGGTACCAATAAGTTAAAGAAGTCTTACTCAGACCCCTTGACACCTTTGAATGTCAGAACCCTTAGCCTTAGGTCCTCTCGATAGGTAAAATTTAGAAAGATCGGAAAAGTCCTTATCCGACTATCATTTAAATAAAAGAGAACGGAAGGGAGTCCTTATCCGATCCTCAACCAGAATTTCAGCAAATAATTTAAAAAGAGATCGGAGGAGGATTCTTATCCGATTCTCACCTAAAACTAACAAATAATTTAAAAGAGGTCGGAGGAGAGTTCTTATCCGGTCAGCAAGCTAAAATTTTAATAAATATTAAAAGAGATCGGAGGAGAGTTCTTATCCGATCTGCAAGCTAAAATTTTAATAAATATTAAAAGAGGTCGGAGGAGAGTTCTTATTCGATCCCCAAGCTAAAATTTTAACAAATATTTTAAAAGAGATTGGAGGAGAGTTCTTATCCGATTCTCAATCCAAAATTTAAAAAAAAGAGATCGGAGGAGAGTTCTTATCCGATTCTCAATCCAAAATTAAAAAAAGGGGTGATTGGAGAAGAGTTCTTATTCGATCCAAAATTCTAATTTTAATCTAAAAGAGATCGGAGGAGAGTTCTTATCCGATTCTCAAATTGAATTTTAATCAAATAGCCCCTTCAAACAAAATTAATATACAATAGTAACTCACTAAGGTTGTCTCATTTACTTATGTATCTGGGTTATCTGAATTTAGTGAAAAATCAAATATTCCTTCTTGTCAAAAGGATTAACATTTCCATTCAAGCCCTCCTAACTAATTTATGAAGAATGCAAAGTTAAATCTACTTACCCTTATTAAGGGACGAGGTGGGGTGCCTAACACCTTCCCCACCCGTTTACGGACCCCGAACTTAGAATCTCCGTTTTGAAGTGGTTTTATTTTATAAATGGTTTTCTTTAGTTTCCCTCAAAATTAAAGTGGCGACTCCTCATTCTTTTCCACTTCGGTGAGGGTTTGTTCAGGTGACCACAAAAACACCTTGCGACACATACTAGTCAACTAGGTAAACTAGGGCACATTATAAATTAATTATTGAATTCTTCAATTTTTGGAGTTCACTAACTATTATATAATTCACAAATCAATGCATATGTTGACCTTTTTAGGTAATATGGATAAGTTGTTTCTAGCATCAATATGTCACAATTTATATTTCAATATGCTGCCAATATAGTGCAATTTACCATTTTTAGAAATTGGCATTCATTGCCAAAGTGCTTCAAGCATCATTGTATGTAAAATGTCAAATTCTCAATTTTTATGTGCTAGATTGGTCTAGCTTAAAGTCCTATTTCTCTTGGTTTTTAGCTTCTGGTCAAAGAAGAAAAATTGTTCTATGTCTTATTGCACGCGAGGCAAAATTTCAGGTCATTCTAAGTTGTATAGACCAAGATATGGTCAATTTACTAAAGCTGGACAGATTGCACCTTTAGTGCAAAATTTGGTCAATTTTAGGTCACTTTTGATTCGGCAGTTTTTGTACTCGAATTTGTGCAAGCCATTTGACTTGGTTCTGGCCATTTTTAGGCTTTGGTGTCTTCATAAAAATTGTTGATCTATGTCTAAACTAACCATGGTAAAAATTTTAGGTCAATTAGACCTGTTTTGAGTGAGTTATGGTCATCCTAATGATTACTGTTCATATAGTCAAAAATATGGGTTGCAAGGTTGCTATTCCGGATTTGATCATTTTTAAGGTCAGTTTCTAGGCAGAATTTTGGCAACATTTCTCCACGAAAGTTGGCCTATTTGGTGTCTAGTTTCATCCCCCATTGGCGTCATACCAATTGGGTTTATATTTTGGCACTTATGACCTAATTTAGGTACTGCCATCAATACACAACCTGCACAAAACACATACACTTCCAATTTGATATTCCTTCTCCTCCTCATTACTTCAATATTCAATTAATGACACTTCCATATATATATACTGTACACAATTCCAGAAACAATTTTTGGGTAGAACATTCAAGTGCTTAATGCACACAATTCACCATTAAGTTTAACATTCACTTCCACCAAAATTCAACATATCTCAATGTCAATATTACACATACACTTCAACCTACTCATACTTCAATATCAATTACACATGCTGTCCACAATTTAACACTATCATAATTCATTAATAAACTTCATATTCACACACAAATTCATCATATTATGGGCTGCCAAATATGGCAGTTTGCCAAAGCATCAAGGTTCCATTTCAAACCCTTAATTCAAGCATTACATACACATACTTAGATTTTAACTTACTACATCTTCCATTTGAGTTAATCAATCATAATTCCCATCCATTAGAGGTAAGAAAAACTCAAATACAACAATTATTCATGGCTGCCAAAAATGGACAATTACATATCTCAAGGTTTTCTTCATTTCTCTTCACCAAAATACTCACCTCAACCTAAACACAAGGTTTACTAAAGCAAGGGAGAGGTTTTGGACACTTACCTCTTGAGAGCTTTCCCAAAACCTGATCAAATCATTCCTTTCTTGCTCCCAAAAGCTTCCTCAAGTTGAGTGTGCAAGCTTTAATGAAGAAATTATGGTGAAAGATGGCTTGAAGATGGTTGCATGGTGGTTGAACAAGCTTCGGCTATGGAGGATTCATGGAGTTTTTCATTTGGTTAGTTCTTATCTTTGAGGTTGAAGATGGTAGTTTTAGTCCACTAAAGCTTAATATGGGTCCTTTAAGATGTCACTAGTGGAGCACTAACTTGGTTAAATAATTCATAAATCTTAATTTCCTTAATTTTGCTCATTTGCCACTAATCTTTTACTATTTACATAATGTATCCTATTTTAATTTTTCATGACATTTCCTAAGTGCAATATCATTTATTCTTAATGGACATTGAGGTCAAAAGGCAACTCTAGGTGTCAAATAACCAAAATGCCCCACTTTGAGTTATATTCCTGATTTTTTGGTAACACCAATTTTTGTCTGTTTCTCGATTTTTTTTGTTTTTCTTTGTACTAATTTATTAATTTTTCTTTGATATTTCTAGTGTTAATTACATTTCAATAAACCTTTATTTATGTCTAAAAATTAAATTTTGAGGGTTTCTCATGGCTCGTGGTCGGCAACGCCTTCCCAGTCTGATCACCCATCGCCAGTGTCACTGCTTAACTTAGCTTCATTTTTTCTCTTTCATTTTTCTTTGATTTTTCTTAAATTTTCTTTTTATTTATTTCATCATTATATGTCTGTTCACTATCACCGAGGTGTAGTTCTAGACATTCTGACTTGCCTAGACTGTTATTTAGCCACTGGAGCAATAAAACGTACAAAATACATACAGTGGGGATGTTACATTGTGCATTGATTATAGGTAGTTGAATAAGGTCACTATGAAGAACAGGTACCCTCTACCCCATAGTGATGATTTATTTGATCAACTAGCCAGAGCTAGCTATTTTGCGAAGATAGATTTGAGGTCCTAATACCATCAGTTGAGGATTAAGGAGATAGACATTCTGTAGACTACCTTTCAGACCAGATATAGGCATTATGAGTTTCTTATGATGTTATTTGGGTTAACCAATAGCCCAGTTGCATTCATGGATCTCATGAATAGGGTGTTTAGGCCTTATCTGAATCACTTTGTGATTATCTTTATTGATGACATACTAGTGTACCCTAAAAGTTCCAATGAGCATACATAGCGTTTAAGAATAGTTCCTCAGATGTTGAGAGACCATTCGTTGTATGCCAAGTTCTCTAAGTGAGAGTTTTGGCTAAAGTATAACGACCCAAGCTAAGGGCCATTATTGACACTAGGGATCAAGTTAGCTTAAGGTTGTTGGAACTTATAGCAAGCCTAAAACCTATAAAATATACACATATTTTTATATCTCGCCATCTCTAGGCATACTCCAAACCATTACACTTTAGTCATTTCCTATGTATTTAGACATTTATAACATAAATTTGGTTTAGAATTTGAAGCTTAACATACATAAGCTTTAAAGCTTAATGGTTCAACATGAATACTCTAAAAAAGGGTTAACGTAACATATACATTATCATACTTAAAAATATTACATAACTCTAATTTTTGTTAATTACCAGCACAATACTATCCTTTCACATTTTACATGTTCATCTACCTATACATTATACATAAAGGAAAAGGCTAAAGCTACCCCTGATGCTCTCTCTTCAAAAAACTCTTCTAGTCTTGTAACCTTGCATCAAGGGGTTAGGGAAAAGGGGTAAGCTTTCACAAGCTTAGTAAGTAAACTAACCAACGATAATTATATCATTTAATTCATGCATATGCAATGCATCATTCATATAGGTCTTCATATCATAAATATTTCACGTAGTATGGTCGTGTCACCAGTAACTCCCTAAATCCAATGTGCCCAACTCATACAGAGGCTCCTCAGGACTTTCGCTTAAAACATGACATGTGTCGCGCACCTAGAACAACTTATAGATCTCCCTTGATGTGTAACACCCCTATTTATATAGTCTGGTATATTTCACTATTCTGGTGACCGGTGTCAGTCCGAAAAACTGAGGGGATTAGAACTATACTTAAGACAACTAGATAAGCCCTGAACACAAATAATTAGTAATTGCCAATTAGTTAAGTATAAATAAGAAAAACAGAACATAAGAAGTTAAATGAGCCGAGAGTCACAGCGATGGGTGACCTTCTCAGGAAGGACTGTGAAGTCGATTTAAACTCAAATTTCGAACCATAAAATGTGACGCTGCGGTCCTTAGGACTATTGTGAACACAGTGGAAAAGAGAAAATCATGAAAAGGAATTATTAAGCCAGTCAAATAATTAGATCAGAGATCTGAAAGAAATATTGAATTCTTTGCAAACCGGGTCGAACCGGCGATGGGCAATTTGGTCAATTGACCCCGAGAGCTGACTCCTGACCTAACTGTCAAATAAAATCGGAGAAAAGAAAATTTTAGAATTGGGAATTAAATTAAAGAACTAATGGAAAAATAAATAGAAAAAAACAAAGAAAAAGAAAAAGTGAAAAGTGATGACATCATGCATGATGCAATAAACACTAATTAAAGAAAATAAAATTTGGAGAATTAGTGGTCTTCCATAAGGATAAATACATAAAAGAAAAAGAAAAGAAAAGAAAAAAAAAAGGGGGAAAGTCTTCTTCATTCCTGTCCACTTCTCTCTCTCTCTCTCAAAGTTCTCTCACCCTTGAAACTCCATGGAAGCTCATTTTGAGCTTGATCAAACCCTAAATCCCACCATAGAAAATTAAACTTTCATCATTAAATCTTGAATTCAAGCTTTGATAGAGAACTTGATAACAAAAAGAAGAAGAAAAGAAGAAGTCTTGAAGAGGTGAAAATTCAAAGTGAGGTTAGTAAGTTAAACTTTCAATTTCTAGTTAAATGCATGCTTAGTTACTTAAAGTAACTTAGAAATTAAAGAAATGAAATAAAAACAATTACGAGGGACCAAACCTTAATTTCGGCCAGCTAGGGTTTTGATGTGTGTATGCATGAATTTGATTGAATTCAAAGTGTAGGTATGTTGGTATGAGTATGGAAGTGATGTTGGTATGCATTGTAGTAGTTGAATGTAACAAATTGGGAATTAGGGTTTGGCACCTAGGGTTCTGGAAGCCATGTAACACCCCCATTTGCATAGCCTGGTATATTTCACTATTCCGGTGAGCGGTGTCGGTCCGGACAATTAAGGGGATTAGAACCATACTTAAGACAACTAAATAAGCCATAAACACAAATAATTAGTAATTGCCAATTTGTTAAGTATAAATAAGAAAAACAGAACATAAGAAGTTAAACGAGCCGAGAGTCACAACGATGAGTGACCTCCTCGGGAACGACTGCGAAGTCGTTTTAAGCTCAAATTTCGAACCGTAAAAAGTGACGCTGCGGTCCTTAGGACCCTTATGAACACAGTGGAAAAGAGAAAATCATGAAAAAGAACTGTTAAGCCAGTCAAATAATTAGGTCAAGGAGCCGGAAGAAATATTGGATTATTTACAAACCGGGATAAACCGGCGAGGGGCAATTTGGTCAATTGACCCCGAGAGCTGACTCCTGACCTAACTGTCAAATAAAAACGGAGAAAAGAAAATTTCGGAGTCGAGAATTAAATTAAAGAACTAATAGAAAAAAAAAAGAAGAAGAAGATGGAAAAGTCAAGGGTGATGACATCATGTATGACCTCATGCATGATGCCATAAATAAATTAATTAAATTATTTATTAAATTAGCTTTTGTGGTCTTCCATAAGACTAAAGATATAAAAGAAAAATAAAAGAAAAAAAAATAGAAAACACTCATCTTCCATACGTTTCTCTCTCTTCCAAGCTCTCCTCTCCCTTTCTTTTTATTTTTCCACCATTAAAGCTTATATTTAAGCTTTTAAAACCATAAATTACACTATAAATTTTCCTAGTTCCTCATGTTAAACCTTGTCTTTGAGTCTTGAAAAGAAGATTGGAGCAAGAAAGAAAAGGAAAAATTGAAGAAATAAAGACTTGGAAATTCTATATAAAAGGTTAGTAATCAAATTTGATAATTTGAGTTTGATTCTTACATTTCTAACTTATTGAGCTTGTAAATAAACTTAAAATGAAAAGAAATTAATTGTTGGAGGATTAAAGAAAAACTCATCTAGCTAGGGTTTTGATGTGTGTGCATGAATTTGATAGACTTAAAGGTGTATATGAGCTTGATAGAGTTAAAGAAGCATGAATATAGGCATTGAATTGGTTAAATGAAACAACTTAGTGAGTTAGGGTTTTGGGACTTAGGGTTTGTGAACCAAAAATGTAAGAAATGAGTAAATGGCATGTTTGACCTATTGTGAAATGAAAAATGGTCAATAATGACCAAAAGAGATGTGTGAGAATTGTTGGAATGAAAACCAAATTCGTAGGTCAAGTGGTCATGCTGCTGGCAGCATGACCAAAGCAACTTTGAAGGACCAAAACGGAAATTTTACAAGCCTAATTGATATGCCACCAATTGGAGATGAAAATAGACATAAAAGGGCACAATTTTCATTAAGGAACCATGCACAAAAACTGACCAAAACTTTGTGAAACAATTGACCAAAGTGAAATGAGAGCAGGCTGCCACTGCACCAAACTGACCAAATGAACAGTTACTGTTCATTTGGTCATAACTCGAGTTAGGAAGGTCAAAATGACCTGAAATTTTACCAGCAATTAGATATGATATAGATCTAAAACTTTCATGAAGAACACCAACCCAAATTATGCCATTAACCCATTCACATTATTGAGCAAATTTGAGCTACTGTACCTGCGATTCTGCAGAATTCCATTTGAGCAGTAATGTTTGAAGGGCTATAACTCTCTCTAGGAAACTCGGATTTAGGTGATTCTTGAACCAATGGAAACCTAAGACATAGTAGAACATTTCATATGAAGAAAGTTAGACCAAATTATGAACTTAACTTGATCAAATTACTGAACAAATTTGGACAAAAATCGCCTGCGAACCAAAATCTCGGCATGAGCGATTGCGTGAACAGTAATTGTATTTTGGCTATAACTTGAGCTACAAAACTCCGATTGAGGTGATCCAAAAATGAAAATACACTTAAGACAATAAGGAACATTTTATATGAAGGAAGTTTTGCCAAATTCCAACAGTAGATTGACCAATGGAATAGTGCATCTTCGGAGCACCAAAACCGAAAATTGGCAATTTTGCCAAAATGACTTAAGCTTTGAGAAAATGACCAAAACCAACAGGTTTAATGGCCAAAATGTGGTATGTGGGTGAAGTTGGAGTTCCCATACCTATTAAGCTTTAAAAAGTCAACAATTTGACTTGAATAGTGCAATGAATAGTGACCCGAAACACAAAATTTCAAGAACGTCAAATTTAGCACGTTAGAGCTAGGTAAAAGTGAAGTTAAATTTATTTTTGGATTTATGTTAAATTATGGTACTGAAACACTATAAAATTGTGTGTTTCAGTGGAAAAGAATACCGGGACAGAACCCGAGGAGTCGAGTCAAGGCCAACAGGCGACTCATTTGAGGTTTGTGCACAACTAACTCTTTTGTTGTTTTTTTTCAATTCCAAATTGATTTGAAATAAATTATTATATGATTCATGATTTTTGTTGTGTTGAGAATTTTAACTTATTAAATGAAATTGTATAATTTGAATATAAATTTTCTTATGCATTTAAGGATTTATTGCATTGCTTTGATGATTGTAAATATTAAGTTTGATGTGTTGCCAACCTTGAACATGAATTTATGATGATTAAAAATGCTGATGATTTGTAAAAAGTTTGTAAATAAAAATTGTTTTGAATATGATTTGAAACCACAGTTGACATGACAAAATATGTTGTGAATTCTCATTAGCTTGTCTAGTGAGATAACTCCTCCACTTGATGGGGCGAGTTTCTTCCTCTCTGTCTTGCCAGTTGGGGAATGATGTGAATGAGTACTCAAATATACTAGCTAGTCTTTGTTTCTCCCTTTTAGCCTTGGTTATTGGGAGAATGTGAAATGTCGTGGTGTACAACACGGCATCTATTCGAATTTTGGGTCATGGGTTTGACTGTGTATATTGTTGGCAACGCCCTTTAAATTATGCATGATTTGATAAATTGTGATTGAAATAAATAATTTGTCAGTGATTCAAAAGATTTTGTACTATTTCAGAATCTAAAAGAAATGTAAATTAATCGTTATTATTTGATCAAAATGTTATTCAAATAAATAATTTGCATGAATGAAAATGTTGATTTCAGAAGGTCAGGGATTTTGAAGAAGTTAGAAATTTTAAAATTCTACTTGTTATGAATTGTCAAGCACAAATTGTATTAAATTTTAAATTATTAGTTGTGCACCACTGAGTTCACCACTCAGCGATAGCTTTGTATGCTGTCGCAGATATAGAGACTAGAGGAGCAGCAGATTGAGCTGCTGAGGACAGGGGAGCTACCTGCTAAAAGTTATCGGGTATAATTTATACCCTGACTGTAAATATTTCTTTTAATGTATATATTGCACATAAATGTATGGACATGTAAAAATGGGTCTTGAGCAGTTTGTATAAAATTTGTATAAAGTTGTAATATATATATTGTAGTTTGAAACTCTCTTAATGTAAATTTTGTAATGATGTATCTAAATTGTTTTGTTCCTAATGAAATATGAATGAAACTATTTTAATTAATTTGAATGAAATGTATTGCTAGTATATTGAGGATTATTAAATTTTGAACTTGAGAAATATATTGAGTTGATTGTGAAATTGAAGTAGTGTTGGGAAAATTTTTAGAAGTGCTTTTTTACAGGTATTTGAAGAACTGTTTTCTCAAAATACAGAGGGAACTCTGTCAAAATTTTTATAAAAATTGCGGAAAAATAAAATGGACTAAAAATATTAACTAAATTTACTTTTAATCATATGTTTTAAATACTGATTAGAAATGCTCACCACTTATCAAAAATAAGAAAATTGGTTTAAAATCCCTTGTAGAGTACTTAATGAGTTATCGGTAGGTGAAGTTCGGTAGTTCATTAAGTATTTTACGGGATCATGTTATGCCTTACAGAGGGGTAAGGTGTGACAAGCCAAAAATTGGAGAATTGGTCAAATGGTGTGTTTAACCTTGTTTGAGGTGAGAAATGGTCATTTGTGACCAATTGAGGTATGTTGGAATCGTTAGAATTAAGTTTAAATTCGGAGTGATTAGGGTCATGCTGTTGGCAGCAGAACTAAGGTCCCTTTCAGAGACCAAAACTGAGCATTTACAAGCCCAATTGGTGTGAGGCCAATTGGGAATGAAACTAGACACAAAATGGCACATTTTTCATTTAGGAATCATGCCCAAAAAGTGACCATAGCATAGTGAACATGTGACACCCCTTACCCGTCTACAGTATATCTGAGTAAGCTATGTCACACGGTGTACCAGAACACTCTATTTTATCTTAATTAATTTTCATCATAATTTTGAACATAATTTGTGAAATATAATCTATTTAAGTCATTTGTTGAAATTTTAATTTATTTGAGGTTCCGAAAATTTTATAGAAAATCCAGTGATCTGCTAAAAATGGAGAAAATAGTTCTTCGGAACCTGTGAAAAACACTTCCAATAATCATATTCAATCATCTCAAACTCCAATATCAAAATCTCAACATTTTTCAATTTCATTTCTCAATCATTCATCTCATGTGATAATCATGTATAAATCACAGATAAACATTCACTTTTCCATTCACAAACACAATTCTCATTATTTACATGAACATCAAATTACATTTCATAAGTTCAATTACATATGAGAAAATAAAAATTAGTTACAAAATATCAAAATGAAACCTAGTGTCCTACCAATACACTGAAGATGATGAGGTGACACGGACACTATGCAGAGCTGCAGGATGGACTCACCCAGTCTGTGGTCTACTGGGCTCTCGATCAGTATCTCCTCGGAACCTCTGGCGTGGCAAAGCAACGCGCTAAGCAATAATGCTTAGTGGTGCAATAATAAAATAAAAGGAATAGCAGAAAATAAATATGTATTGAATGTATCGATGTTTTACTGGTTTTGTACTTGTTATAATCATTTATTTTGTTAACTTTATCCACTTTCATTCTTTTGGTTGCCCAAGTAACCTATACCGGATGACTGGACTGGATAAACGGGTAAACTGGCACTGGGTATCTAGTACCTCGGGCCGTCACACCATTGGTCACATATGCATCTTCCGGTGTGCAACAGAACAACTAATAAGCTGTAATGACCATAGGCACAAGGCCAAATATCAACACAATGTCAGAATGGCCAAAAGCCATGAAATCACAAAATGGCATAATGCCATGTGTAGTACTGCTAGCTGAACCCTATTGGCATGCCAAACTATTCAAACCAATCTTGTTAGGTATATTAGGGCATTTGATACTTTTGAATTCTTCAATTTTTGAATTTCAAGTTTTGGTGTCACTATTCACTTCATTGGTCAACAAAAATGTTGACTTTTGGATAGAAAATAGGTACATTGGTTTTAACACCCCCAATGTACCACATTTTGCATTCAAAACTTGTTGGAATTAATCACCAATACCATTTCTAAGCTTAGAACTAAGGGAGCAGAATTTTCAGTTTTTGTACCCTAACTTTACTGTTCCATTAGTGAGTATAAAGTGGGAATTTGAGGAAATGGTAAACATGAAAGTTGTTCCTTATTTTGTCTAGTAGAATTTCCTTTTTGAATCACTCCATTTGGAGTTTTGTAACTCAGTTATGGTCCAAAACCACAGCTGGCCGGATTGAAAAAGCTGCAGAATTGACCATATCTACAGCAGATGAAGCAAGGATCGCAACTGCCTTGTTGGATATGTTCTGGCCATAATTTGGGGTAGGTTTCTTCATGAAAGTTGTTTTTCTATATCTTAAATTGTTGTTGTAAAAATTTCAGGTCAATTGGCCCATTCTACAATGAGTTATAGCCAAATGAACAATTATTACTGTTCATTTGGTCATTCTGCAGATTCTGGTTGCAGGACATCCGGGTTGGGGCTAGTTTTTGGTCCACTTGCTTTGGTCTTTTGGGCATGGTTTCTTCACCAAAATTGTGCCATTATGTGTCTAGTTTCATGTCAAATTGGCTAAACACCAATTGAACCTACACAGCCACAGTTATGGCAGTCCAAACAGTGGACTCACAGCCTCCCCTGCGCCCTCACTAGGCGAGATACCAATTCAGTTTGTAATACTCTAATTCACTTCAAATTATGGTCAACTTACCTCAAATGGTCACTAATTGACCATTAGAATGTTCACTCATCATTTCATAAGCTAAGTCCAAATTTCACTCCCAAAACCCTAATTCCCATTTCAATTTCACACTAGTTACCTTAGTTAACTAACTAATTCATTATCCACATAAATATATACTTTAAACACCCTCTCTAGTCTACTTTAAGTCCATATAAACAATCAAAATCATGACCCTCACTAGGCTGCCGAATTCCATGGGATGCATATGCCTAAGTTTTACTTTATTTAAGTTACACTTCATGCTCAATTCAAGTCCCTAACATGTAATAAGAAAGATTTATGTATAAATAGGCACAAACCTCTTGTAGGGCAGAATTTTCCAAGCTTAAACTTCACTTTCTTTCCTTTTCTAGGCTGCCAAACACTTTAGCAAGGTTGGGTGACCAATTTTAGTGAAGGGAGTTAAAGGTTTTGGGGTAAGGTTAGAGAGATTTTCAAGCTTGAATGAAGAAGGAGATGAGGGCTTCCATGGTGGTGCGGCTGGAATGGGGAAGAAGATGGCTGATAGGTTTTTTAATTTCTTTGGTCCCACTTGTCTCTTTTATTAGTTAATTAAATGGTTGTTTTGTAACACCCTCCCGATAACCACTCCGTACATCCTACTGTTCCGGTGACCGGTGTCGGTCCGGACAGCTAGAATGTTCGGAAAAATATTTAAACTAAAGTCAGGAACCATAATTAACTCAAATATTAATAAGAAAAATTTAGTAAAAATTTTAGAAATAAAATACAACCAAGTTAAACGAGCCGGTGCCCAAGCGATGGGTAACCGGAGGGAAGTTGCGGTTCTCGCAACGAGGAGCCCTAGACCCGGGGGAAAAATTATAAAATAATTTTTGGGACTCCAGAGAAGGTTAATTGAGGTTCCCATGGCATTAGAATGCCAAGAAAATACCTAGAAAAAATTTTCAATCGGTACAGACGATTTTGACCCGTTAAGCCAAACGGAGGGCATTTTGGTCATTTCGCCTTCTGAGGTGATTTTTGGCCGACTTGCCCAGTTGAGTAAATAATTAATATGACATAAAATATGAAGAAATATTGCTAGAAATTAAATTGAACTTGAGTAGTGGAGGAAAGAAAAGAAATTGAGGAAAAAAGGCTATTTATGACATCATGGGATGTCATTTATAATTTTCAACCAATCACCATTAATCTACCATTTGACTAAACAAATAAAAGCCATAAATAAAGACTAAAGAAGACCAAAATTCCAGCAGCCACCACTCCCACAAAAGCTACCCGTAGCTCTAAAAACTCCATAGCCAAACCTCCATTTTCTTCATTTTCAAGCTCTCAAACCTCTCAAACCTCACCCCAAAACCCTAAGTCATCTTCACTAAAATTAATCTACACACCTTAAACAATCTTTTGGCAGCCAAGAAGAAGAAAGAAAGTGAAGCTTTCTCAAGCTTGGATTGGCATACAACAAGGTTAGTGCATATATGAAGTTTAAAACTCATTAGTTCCATGATCTATGCTTGTAATGAATGAAGAATTGTGAAATAATGAAACAAATCCATGTGTAGCTCTACCAAAGAATTTAGGCAGCCCTATGGGAGATTGAGGTTGATTGTTTGATAAGCTTAGAATGGTTGGAAATCATGGTTATGATATTAATATGCATGGAGATTTAAGTAAGTATGTTAATCAAAGTGTATGAGTAATGAGTTTGGACATTAGGGTTTGTGTAGGTGAAATTGTGACTTAGCTTAGGAAATGGTTAGGGAACTTTTTAATGGTCAATTAATGACCATTTTAGGTAGGTTGACCCTAATTAGAACTGAAAAATTGGATGGCAAACTCAAGGTGAAAACTGCCCTATGGACAGCAGCATAGGGACTGAAATTTCAGTCCCTTTGCACTGCCATAACTTGGGCAGTGGTAGTCCAATTGGTGTTTGGCCATTTGGAAATGAAACTAGGCTTATAATGGCACATTTTTGCTGAAGAAAGCATGCCCAAAAGACCAAAGCAAAAGGGTCAAAACCCAGCCACAATCCGGAACCCTGAAACTGAATTCTGCAGAATTTGCCAAATGAACAGTAACTGTTCATTTGGCCATAAGTCACTGTAGATTTGGTCAATTTGTCTGAAATTTTTACAGCAACAAGTTAAGACATAGAAAAACAACTTTCATGAAGGAACCTACCCCAAATTATGGCCAGAACCCATTCAACCAAGTGACTCAAGTCACTGTTCATGCACTGTAGATATGGTAAAATTCTGCAGACTGCATATCCGGGCAGCTTGGGTTTTTGAGCCATATCTGGAGCTACAAAACTCCAAATAGAGTGATTCAAAAAAGGAAATTCAACTAGACAAAATAAGGAACAACTTTTATGTTTTACATTTCTTCAAATTCCAACAGTAACAGTGTCCAATGGAACAGTGAAGTTATGGTATAAAATCTGAAAAATCTGCTCCTTTGGTTTAATGTTTAGAAATGGTAAAAACACTTAATGCCAACAAGTTTTAAACACCAAATGTGGTATGTTGGGAGTGCCAAAGTTGATGTACACATTTTTATTCTAAAAGTCAACATTTTTGTTGACCAATGATGAATAGTGACACCAAAAAAGTTGAAATTCACAAGTTGACAAATTTAAGAGTTTCAAATGCCCTAGTATACCTAACAAGATTGGTTTGGATAGTTTGGCATGCCAATAGGGTTCCGTTAGCAGTACTGCACATGGCAAAAATGCCATTCTGTGATTTCATGGCTTTTAGCCATTCTGACTTTGCATTGAGACTTGGCCTTGTGCCTGATATTATTCTGACTTGTTAGCCGCTCATTGCACACCGGAGATGCATATGTGACCGATGGTGTGGCGAGGTACTAGGTACCCATGCGGTTTACGTTATCCAGTCGATGCCTAGTGTAGGTTACTTGGGGCAATCAAATGAATAAAAGTGAACAAAGTTAATGAATTAATGAATATACCAAGATCAAACAAAGAAAGCATACACATTGTATACACATTTATTTTCTTGCTATCTTCTTCTATTATATTATTGCACCACTAAGCATTATTGCTTAGCGCGTTGCTTTTGCCACGCGTAGGTACTGGAGATTCCGACCGTGAGCCCAGAGACCACAGATCGGGTGAGTCCATCCGATTACGCTTTCGCTGTCCGTGTCACCTCACTACTGCGATTGCATCGGTAGGGCACTAGGTGTCATTTTGTCATTTTGATATTTTGTAGCAAATTTGTATTTTCTCATATGTATTTGAACTCATGTAATATATTTTGATGTTTATGTAAATAATGAAAGTTATGACTATGAATGCAAGATTTGAGCATGTATTTATTGCTTGTATATGAGAAATGGATGTTGTGAAATGAAAAGGTTGTTGAAACCTGAAACTGAAAAATTGTTTAAATCTTGATATTGAGTTTTGTGATGATATTGAAGTTGAGAATGAATGAATTTGTTTATTGGAAGTGTTTTTAACAGGTTCCGAAGAACGACTTTCTCCATTTTTAGCCGGTACTCCGCCGGATTTTCCTTAAAATTTTCGGAACCTTAAATGAATGATACTTTTGATAAATGGTTTAAATAAATTGTATTTCATAAATTATATGCAAAAGCATTGTCTAAATTAATTGAGGAATATTAGAGTGTGCCGGTACACCAGGTGGCATTACTTACTCGGGTATACTGTACACGGGTAAGGGGTGTCACATGTTTAATTGTGATTGGTGGGAACCTTTAAATGACATCATAATGATGTCATTATTTGCATTATATTGATTTTTCTTTTCTTTTCTTTTCTACTAACTTTAAATTAATTTTTCATCAACATTAATTCATATTTTTTGTCATAATAATTATTTACTCAACTGGACAAGTCGGCCAAAAATCGCCTCTGAAGGCGAAATGACCAAAATGCCTTCCATTTGGCTTAACGGGTCAAAATTGTCTGTACCGATTGAAAAAATTTTCTAAATATTTTCTTGGCATTCTAATGCCATAGGGACCTCAATGACCCTTTTCTGGAGTCCCAAAAATTATTTTATGAATTTTTCCCCAGGTTTAGGGCTCCTAGTTGCGAGAACCGCAACTTCCCTCTGGGTTACCCATCGCTTGGGCACCGGCTCATTTAACTTGGTTGTATTTTATTTCTAAAATTTTTTCTAAATTTTTCTTATTAATATTTGAGTTAATTATGGTTTCTCACTTTAGTTTAAATATTTTTCCGGACGTTTTAGCTGTCCGGACCAACACTGGTCACCGGAACAGTAGAATGTACAGAGTTGCTACAGGGAGGGTGTTACAGAACAAATTAACCAAATCTGGACTTAGGTATTCTGCCCTGTACAAAATGACTAAATGGACAGTGTTTGTTCATTAGCCATAACTTGGGCTAGGTAGGTCTAAATGACCTGAAATTTTACCAGTGGAATGCTGAGATATAGACCTGCAACTTTCATGAAGAACACAAACCCAAAGTATGCCCTTAACCAAGTCATTTAGCCACCCAAAATTGGTGACCTAAAACTGCCAGAACCAAAATTTGCCGAGAAATCTGGGTTAAGTCCAATCCGGCAGCCATGATTCAAATGGCTATAACTTGACCTAAAAAACTCCAATTGGAGTGATTCAAAAAGGAGAATAAATTTAAGACAATAGGGAACATTTTATATGAAGAAAATTTTGCCAAATTCTAACAGTAAAATGACTAATGGAACAAAGCAACATAAGACACCCAAAACTAAAAATTTGTAATTTTGCCTAAAGGACTTAAATTTTGAGAAAATAATCAAAACCAATAAGTTAGGTAACTAAAATGTGGTATGTGGGTGAAATTGGAATTCCCATACCTATTAAGCATTAGAAAGTCAACAAATTGACTTGAATAGTATCGTGAATAGTAACCCCAAAACACAAATTTTAAAGAATGTCAAGTTTAGCATATTAAAGCTAGGTATAAGTGAATTTAAATTTATTTTTGGACTAATGATGAGTTATAATACTGAAACACTATGAAACTGTGTGTTTCAGTGGAAAAAAACACCGAAAAAGAACCTGAGGGATCGAGTCAAGGCCAAGAGGCGACTCGCTTAAGGTTTGTGCATAACATCAATATGCTTTAAAAATTCATTTACAAAGTGCATGAAATGTGTATTATGCTTTTGCTTTGAATTGTTAAAAGTTTATTTGTGTATGTTTGAAATGGAAATAAATGTTTAGTAAATTGTTAAGATAAGTTTTGAAACTACAGTGTCATGACCATATATTTGAACACCTCACTAGCATGACAAGTAGGGGAAATCAGTTTCGAATTTTGATTCCTTCTCTGGCTGAAGTGTTGAGGTGTGTGCCAGTAGAAGAAGAAAAAGAATGGGTTTCCATATATTTGAGCTAGCTAGCCTTGTGATGTGACTTCTTTTTAGCCTCTGGCTATTGAGATTATATTTGTTTCGAATGGCATGATATAACTGTGGGTTTTATGAAATTGGTTTTGACACTTCGAAATGAAATTGTTTGGATTAAAATCTCATAATTCATGTTTTGTATTTAATTCTCATGTTCAGTCCAATTTTTGAATAAATATAATTTAAATTCTGCATAAAGTTTATTTGAGTATATTGTGCACCACTGAGTCCTAGTACTCAGCGATGGCTGTTATTGGTGTCGTAGATATAGAGACTAGAGGAGCAGCAGATTGAGCTGTTGAGAATTGAGGAGCTACCTGCTTTGAAGTTATCGGGTATATTTTATACCCTGATTGTAAAAACTATTTTGATATATGTAAATGTATGTAACTGTATGGACATGTAAAATTGGTTATGAGCAGTTGTATAAAGTGGCATAAAGTTGTATAAAGCAGTATAAAGTTGTATAAAGCTTGTGATAAATTTTGGTTTGGATTTCTCTTAATGTAAATTTTTATAATGATGAATATAAATTGTTTTATCTTTAATGAAATATGAATGAAAGTATTTTGTTTTTTTTTTTTTTGTTTTAATCTGAATAGAATTGATTAATAGTATTTTGATGATTGTTGAATTTTGAAAATTGAGAAATAATGTTAAAATTTGTTGGGATAGTTGTGAAATTGAAGAAGTTATTGAGACAAATTATTGGAAATACTTTTACAGGAATTTGAAGAACTTTTTTCTCAAAATACAGACGGCACTCTGCCGAAATTTCTATAAAATTTGCGAAAAAATAAAATAGGACAAAAATTTTTACTAGTTTTAAATCTTCGAATAAATGATTTTAATACCTATTAGAAAATGCTCACCACTTATAAAAGTAAGAAAATTATTTTAAAATCCCTTGTAGGGTACTTAATGAGTTATCGATAGGTGAAGTTTGGTAGTTCATTAGGTATTCTACGGGATCATGTTATGCCTTACAGAGGGGTAAGGTGTGACATGTTTTAGTGGTATCAGAGCCAGGTTTTTAAAGTACGTTTTAACTTATGAATTTGTGTCTTTTCTTTGTTAAGTATAACTACTCAATGTTCTTATTTGTTACATAAAGTGCATTATATCATAAATATGAACTAACGGAGAGAAATCTTTTTGTGTTATTTGTTCAGGAGATACCCTAACTTTAGACTGAAATGGAAGAAGGGGATCGCTCAGTCGAGCAATCTGTTGAAGCGGAGGCACAAGGGGAAGCCCCGGCTCTACAAAATGTCAGTGGATCAGTAGCACCAGCCCCACAAATGTCACGATTTCTCAAGACGGTTGCACAGATGGTCATGATGTTTCAACAAATGGCTGGGGGTATGCCGGCTCAAGCTCCACCCCAAACACCTGTGGTACAACCACTGCCTCCAGCCAGACAGTATGACAAGTTATTAAAGTATGGGGCTATAGAGTTTAAGGGTACAGTAGACCCTTTAGAGGCAGAGCAGTGGCTAGAGAGAATGGACAGAGTATTCAAGAAGCTGCACTGTAACACCCTCCCTGTAGCAATTCCGTACATTCTACTGTTCTGGTGATCGGTGTCGGTCCGGACAGCTAGAACGTCTGGAAAAATATTTAAACTAAAGTGAGGAACCATAATTAACTCAAATATTAATAAGAAAAATTTAGGAAAAATTTTAGAAATAAAATACAACCAAGTTAAATGAGCCAGTGCCCAAGCGATGGGTAACCTAGTAGGAAGTTGCGGTTCTCGCAACTAGGAGCCCTAGACCTAGGGGAAAATTCATAAAATAATTTTTGGAACTCTAGAGAAGGGTCATTGAGGTTTCTATGGCATTAGAATGCCAAGAAAATACTTAGAAAAAATTTTCAATCGGTACAGACAATTTTGGCCCGTTAAGCCAAACGGAGGGCATTTTGGTCATTTTGTCTTTAGAGATGATTTTTGGCCGACTCGTCCAATTAAGTAAATAATTATTATAATATGAAATGTGAATAAATATTGCTAAAAATTAAATTGAAAATGAGTTGAGAAAAGAAGAAAAGAAAATGAAAGAAAATACTTAATTATGACATCATATGATGTCTTCAAAAAGAGCTCCACCAATCATCTTTTAACAAGCACCTTTAAATTAATTAAAAAGGACAAAAAGGAGTTAAAAATTGAAAAAAAAATTTCTGCTCATCTCCTTCAATTTCCGGCAGCCCCTCTTTCCCTCACTATCTCCATTAAAGCTTTCTCTTTTTCTTGCTAAAACCTCACCCTTTACGCCATAAAACCTCATCCTCACTTCACCAAAATTTATCCTCACACCCTAAATCATATTTAGACAGCCATTAGAGGGAGAAATCTTGAAGATTGACAAGCTCAAGTGGGACCGTTAATAAGGTTAGTGTCCAATATCTTCCTCTCTCTTTAAATTCATGACTAGAAAGTTGATTTAACTTGAAATTTATAAGAAATTGAAATGAAAACCTTTGATGTACTCACTTTATATTTTTGGAAGCCATGGATTTATTAGAGTTTTGATGATTTCTTTGGATTAAATGAGTATATAAGATGCCCTTTATATGAACTTAATATTTAGCACATTGAATTGTAGGTTAATGGAAGAGAAGAGAAATCGAGAATTTAGGGTTTTGAGCAAATTGGAGTTTAGCTCCTATAATGGTGTAGGAACATTTTAATGGTCAATTAGTGACCATTTGGTTTATTGGTAAACAAGAAATGAAGTGTGTTTAGTGATGGGATTTAGGTTTAGTGTGGCTGCCCTAGGTGACCTGCAGAATTGGACATGAGTCCAGCAGATTTGGGCAGCCATAACATGAACTGTAGAGGTTCAATTGGTGCAAAGCCAATTGGACATGAAACTAGACACATAATGGCACAACTTTGGTGAAGAGACCATGCCCATAAAACCAAACCAAGTGGACCAAAAGCTTGCCCCAATCCAGGTGACCTGCAGTCTGTTTCTGCAGAATGACCAAATGAATAGTGATTGTTCATTTGGCCATAACTCAGTGTAGAATGGTCTAATTGACCTGAAAGTTTACCAGAAACAAGTTGAGATATAGACCAACAACTTTCATGAAGAAAACTAACCCAAATTATGACCAGAACCTATCCAACAAGTGAGTTGCAGTCACCGTTCACTGCACTGTAGATATGGTTAATCTAGAAAAATTCCAATCCGGCCAGTTATGGTTTTTGGACCATAACTTGAGCTAAAAAACTCCAAATAGAGTGATTTAAAAAAGGAAATTCAAGTAGACAAAATAAGGAACAACTTTCATGTTGATCATTTTGCCAAATTCCCACTGCAAAAATGACTAATGGAACAGTAAATATAAAGTATGAAAACTGAAAACTCTGCTCAATTAACTTTAAGCTTAGAAATGGTATTGGCAACCAATACCAACAAATTTTGAATGCAAAATATGGTATGTTGGGAGTATTAAAACCAATGTACCTATTGTCTATGCAAAAGTCAACATTTTGGTTGACTAATGAAGTGAATAGTAACACCAAAACTTGAAATTCAAAAATTGTAAAACTCAAAAGTGTAAAATGCCCTAGTATACCTAACAAGATTGGTTTGGATAGCTTGGCATGCCAATAAGGTTCAGTTAGCAGTACTGCACATGGCATTATGCCATTCTGTGATTTCATGGCTTTTAGCCATTCTGACATTATATTGATACTTGGCCTTGTGCCTAATGTTATTACATCTTATTAGCTATTCTGTTGCACACCGGGAGACATATATGTGACCGATGGTGTGACGGCCTGAGGTACTTGATACCCAGTGCCAGTTTACCCGTTTATCCAGTCCAGTCATCCAGTATAGGTTACTTGGGCAACCAAAAATGAAAGTGGATAAATTTAATGAAATAATGAATATAACTAGTACAAAATAAGTACAACTACAAATACTCATCGAAAATTTATTTGCAATGAGACATTAATACATTCACTGCATATTTATTTTTTGTTATTTCTTTTTATTTTATTATTGGCACCACTAAGCATTATTGTTTAGCGCATTGCTTTTGCCATGCATAGGTTCTAGAGATACTGACCGAGAGCCCAGTAGACCACAGACTGAGTGAGACCTCCTGCAGCTCTGCATAGTGTCTGTGTCACCTCACTATCTTCAGTGCATTGGTAGGACACTAGGTTTCATTTTGGTATTTTGTAACTAACTTTTATTTTCTCTTGTGTAATTGAGACTTATGTAATGTATTTTGATGTTAATGTAAATAGTGGAAATTATGTTTATGAATGGAAAATTGAGTATTTATTTATTGCTTGTATATGAATACCATGAGAAATGAATGATTGAGAAATGGAAATGTTGTTGAAAAATATTGAGATTTTGATGATGAAATGGAGTTTGGGATTGGTTGAAAATTTTGGAAGTGTTTTTCACAAGTTCCGAAGAACTGTTTTCTCTATTTTTAGCTAGTACTCTACCGGATTTTCTATAAAATTTTTGGAACCTCAAATAAATTATAATTTCAATAAATGACTTAAATGAATTATATTTCATAAATTTTACTTCATAACTATGAAAAAAAACGAAAATAATAATAATAAATTAGGAAAAAAAATGATTGAATTAAAATAGGGTGTTCCGATATACTGCGTGGCATATATTGCTCGGCTACACTGTAGACGGGTAAGGGGTGTCACATACACTGCCTAGATGAGTTGAAATTTGAATACTCCATGTCACTACTGCAAAGGGATGTGTATGATTGGTGGAAGACCATCCCTCACAGCTTAGCTGAACTACCAGTACTGACCTGGGATGACTTCATCAGAGAATTCAGATAGAAATACATCCCAGATGCATATGTTTGAAACAAGGCAATAGAACAGTGGCAGAATATGAGATGGAGTTCTCCCGCTTAAGCCACTATGTTGGGAGTCTCCTTTCTACCAGCAAGGAAAGGTGTAAGAGATTTGAGACTGGTTTAAAGCCCAGTTTGAGGATGCAAGTAGTGGGATTCAGACACACCAACTTCTCTGAGCTCATTTCTCAAGCACTTGAGTTGGAAAGAATTGAATCAGAAGCGACCCCAGCAAAAGAAAAATCAGAAAAAGCTGAGAAATCAGAGAAAGATGAGAGGGAAAAGTCAGTAGAGCCAAGTTCTGGTAGTACTTCTAGGAAGAGGAAGAAATTTGGTGGACCTAGCAGAGGTCGAGGTGGAAGGTTTGGAATGGACAGATTTTCTGGACAGAGACCCTCTAGGTCTGGTCAACAGTCAAGCAGGGGTTCACAACCTCCCCGCCCTTATGAGACTTATGGCAAGATTCATGGGGGAGAATGCTATTGGGCAATAGGAGCCTGCTTTAACTATGGAGGCAAGGGCCATATTGCAAAAGACTGCACTAGTGCTCTTAGATTCGGTCCAAATCTTACGACTACAGAAGGATCTATTCAGAGTCCTGCTCCCAGAGGTTCACAATTAGTTGGCAGAGGTAGAGGCACTACTTCTGGCAGTCAGGGCACTGTTGGTCAGTCAGTACCAGGAAGTGCTTTAGCCAGAGTTTATACGATGAGACAGCGAGAAGAGGCTGAGACTTCTGACGTGGTAGCCGGTACATTCTCTATCTCTGATCAAGAAGTATTTGTGTTGTTTGATCCGGGTTCAACCCACTCATATGTTAGTGCTAGCATAGTCAGTTCACTTGATGTTCTGTGTGTCAAAATGGATTTGAAGTGCTAGTAACTAGTCCATTAGGACAAGAGGTTCAGGTTAACAAAATCTATAGAGACTATCCTTTGGTGATCCAAGGACATTTTTTTCTATCAGATTTGATTGAAATGCCCTTCAGAGATTATGATATTATCTTGGGCATGGATTGGTTAGCCAGGCATCACGCCATGATTGACTGTAGACTAAAGACAGTCACTTTTGATCTCCCTCTGTACGGTGATGTGGTAATACATGGGGAGAGGCATTTACCGCTATCAAACATCATTTTGGCTGCACTAGCCAGAAGGATGATCAGAAAAGGGTATGAAGCATACTTGGCACATGTGATAGACACCCAAGTGGGGAGTCCAGCACTCAGGGACATCCCTACAGTATGTGACTTTCCGGATGTGTTTCCTAATGAATTGCCAGGATTACCTCTAGAAAGGGAAGTGCAGTTTGAGATTGATGTTATGCCTGGTGTGGACCCAATCTCTATAACACCATATAGAATGGCACCAGTAGAATTGACAGAGTTGAAAGTGTAATTGCAAGAGCTGCTTGAAAAGGGCTTTATCCGCCCTAGTGTGTCACCTTAGGGAGCGCCAGTGTTATTTGTTAAGAAGAAGGATGGCACTCTTTGCTTTTGTATTGACTATCGGCAGTTGAATAAGGTGACAATAAAGAATAGATATCCATTACCCCGCATTGATGACTTGTTTGATCAGTTGAGGGGTGCAGCTGTGTTCTCCAAAATTGACCTGAGATCAGGTTATTATCAGCTGAAAGTACAAGAGCAGAGTATTCCTAAAACTGCTTTCAAAACCCGCTATGGCCATTATGAGTTCTTGGTCATGCCATTCGGGTTAACTAATGCTCCGGCTGCTTTTATGGATCTAATGAACACTATCTTTAGACCATACCTCGATCAGTTTATTGTGGTATTCATAGATGATATATTGGTTTATTCGAGGAGTTCAGAAGAGCATTATAGACATATGCGGATTGTACTACAGACTTTGAGGGAGAAACAACTATACGCCAAATTGTCAAAGTGTGAATTTTGGCTGAAAGAAATATCCTTCTTGGGGCACGTGGTATCAGTAGAGGGCATCAAGGTAGATCCAAGTAAGATAGAAGCTCTCCTTAATTGGAGACCACCCAGAAATATCACGGAGATTCACAGTTTTCTGGGTTTAGCTAGATACTACTGTCGATTTGTGAAAGGGTTCTCCATGTTGGCATCTCCATTGACTAAGCCACTTCGAAAAGATGTGAAATTTCAGTGGACGGATAAATGCCAACAAAGTTTTGATGAATTGAAGAGATATTTAACTGAAGCTCCAGTCCTGACTTTACCTACTCTGGGTAAAGAATACACAGTATATAATGATGCTTCTCATAATGGGCTAGGCTGTGCACTGATGCAAGATTGGAATGTCATTGCCTATGTATCACGCCAGTTGAAACCGCATGAGAGGAACTATTCGACACATGACTTGGAGCTTACAGCTATTGTATTTGCTTTTAAGATCTGGAGACATTATTTGTATGGGGAGAAGTGCTACATCTACATAGATCATAAGAGTTTAAAGTATCTGGGCACTCAAAAAGAGTTGAATTTGAGACAGAGGAGATGGTTAGAGTTGATCAAAGACTATGATTGTCTGATAGACTATCAGCCAAGGAAAGCTAATATTGTGGCTGACGCCTTAAGTCGCAAGACTATGGCAAGTCTATGGGCTACTCCTTTGTCTATGGTACATGAGTTGCGATTATTGCATGCCAGCTTAGAGATTAATGATGAGGGGCAGACAGTAGTTGCATGGCATGTACAGCCAGTGTTGATTAATCAGATTAGAATGACTGCTCAGAATGATCAGAAGTATCAGAAGCTGTTGGAAGAAGTCCGGCAGGGTAAGAAACCAGAATTCTCAATTAGAGATTATGGTCTATTGCTACACTAGGGCAGAATGTGTGTTCCTAATGATGTTGAGTTGAAGCAGATCATTTTGAAAGAAGCACATGAGTCTCCTTTTGCCATGCACCCTGGTCGCAAAAAAATGTATAGAGGGCTAAAGGAGCATTACTGGTGGATGGGTATGAAAAGAGATGTGGCAGAGTTTGTTTCCAAACGCCTAACTTGTTAGCAAGTGAAAGTAGAGCATCAAGTACCCACTGGGTTGTTACATCCACTACCAGTACCAGAATGGAAATGGGAGAGAATAACAATGGATTTTGTGATGGGACTTCCGAGGACACAGAAGAGTCATGATGCAGTTTGAGTTATTATTGACAGACTAACCAAGTCTACTCATTTTCTGCCAGTTCAGATGGACTACAGTTTAGAAAGATTGGCCAAGTTGTACATTAATGAGATAGTAAGACTGCATGGAGTGCCAGTATCCATCGTATCAGACAGAGATCCTAGGTTCACTTCTAGATTCTGGGGTAGTCTTCAGAGAGCCCTAGGAACTAGATTGAACTTCAGCACGGCATTCCACCTACAGACAGATGGCTAGTCTGAAAGGGTAATTCACATATTGGAGGACATGCTACGGGCTTGTGTGATTGAATTTGAGGGCAGTTGGGACACACACTTGCCTTTGATTGAGTTTTCTTACAACAATAGCTACCAATCAAGCATTGGGATGCCTCCATATGAAGCTTTGTATGGCAGAAAATGCAGAACTCCCCTGTGTTGGGATGTTGGGATGAGGTAGGTGAAAGAAAGATGATTGGACCAAAAATTATTCAGTAAACTGAAGAGAAAATCAGATTAATTAGAGATCGACTTAAGACTGCATCAGACCGTCAGAATTCCTACGTTGATTTGAAGAGAAGAGATATTGAGTATGCAGTGGGTGAGAAAGTATTCCTCAAGGTATCCCCTTGGAAGAAAATTATGAGATTTGGCAGAAAGGGGAAACTGAATCCTTATTTTATTGGGCCATATGAGGTTTTGGAAAGAGTGGGTCCTTTGGCATATCGTTTGGCACTACCTCCAGAGTTAGAAAAGATACATAATGTCTTCCATGTGTTTGTATTGAAGAGGTATCGATCAGACCCATCTCATGTACTACCAGTAGAAGAAATTGAAGTGAATCCAGATCTCACATGAGGAAGAACCCATAGAGATTCTGGCTTATGAGGTGAAGTAGCTACGGAATAAGTAGATACCGTTAGTGAAAGTGCTGTGGAACCATCATTCGGGCCAAGAAGCTACTTAGGAATGATAGGAGGACATGAGGAGACAGCACCCACAGCTATTTAGAGATTGATACCAGGTAAAATTTCGAGACGAAATTTATTTTAAGGGGGGGAGAATTGTCACATCCCTATTTGCGTAGCCTGGTATATTTCACTATTTCGGTGACCGGTGTCGGTCCGGACAACTGAGGGGATTAGAACCATACTTAAGACAACGAGATAAGCCCTGAACAAAATAATTAGTAATTGCCAATTAGTTAACTATAAATAAGAAAAACAGAACATAAGAAGTTAAATGAGCCGAGAGTCACAGCGATGGGTGACCTTTTCGAGAAGGACTGCGAAGTCGATTTAAACTCAAATTTGGAATCGTAAAATGTGACGCTGCGATCCTTAGGACTATTGTGAACACAGTGGAAAAGAGAAAATCATGAAAAAGAATTGTTAAGCCAGTCAAATAATTAGGTCAGGGATCTAAAAGAAATATTAAATTATTTGCAAACCGGGTCAAACCGGTGAGGGGCAATTTGGTCAATTGACCCCAAGAGCTGACTCTTGACCTAACTGTCAAATAAAATCAGAGAAAAGAAAATTTCAGAATCGGGATTTAAATTAAAGAACTAATGAAAAAATAAATAGAAAAAAAACGAAAAAGGAAAAGTGAAAAGTGATGACATCATGCATGACATCATGCATGATGCAATAAACACTAACTAAAAAAAATAAAATTTGGAGAATTAGTGGTCTTCCATAAGGATAAATACATAAAAGAAAAAGAAAAGAAAAGAAAAAAGAAAAAAAAGAGGGAAAGTCTTCTTCATTCCCGTCCATTTCTCTCTCTCTCTCTCTCTCTCTCTCTCAAAGCTCTCTCACCCTTGAAACATTTTGAGCTTGATCAAACCCTAAATCCCACCATAGAAATTTAAACTTTCATCATTAAATCTTGAATTCAAGCTTTGATAGAGAACTTGATAACAAAAAGAAGAAGAAAGGAAGAAGTCTTGAAGAGGTGAAAATTCAAAGTGAGGTTAGTAAGTTAAACTTTTAATTTCTAGTTAAATGCATGCTTAGTTACTTAAAGTAACTTAGAAATTAAAGAAATGAAATAAAAATAATTGTGAGGGACCAAACCTTAATTTCGGCCAGCTAGGGTTTTGATGTGTGTATGCATGAATTTGATTGAATTCAAAGTGTAGGTAAGTTGGTATGAGTATGGAAGTGATGTTGGTATGCATTGTAGTAGTTGAATGTAACAATTTGGGAATTAGGGTTTGGCACCTAGGGTTTTGAAAGCCAAAAATTGGAGAATTGGTCAAATGGTGTGTTTGACCTTGTTTGAGGTGAGAAATGGTCATTTGTGACCAATTGAGGTATGTTGGAATTGTTAGAATTAAGTTTAAATTCGGAGTGATTAGGGTCATGCTGCAGGCAGCAGGACCAAGGTCCCTTTCAGGGACCAAAACTGAAAATTTACAAGCCCAATTGGTGTGAGGCCAATTGGGAATGAAACTAGACACAAAATGACACATTTTTCATTTAGGAATCATGCCCAAAAAGTGACCATAGCATAGTGAACAAATTGACCAAATCCGGACTTAGGTATTCTGCCCTGTACAAAATGACCAAATGAACAGTGTTTGTTCATTTGGCCATAACTTAGGCTAGGCAGGTCTAAATGACCTGCAATTTTACTAGTGGAAAGCTGAGATATATACCTGAAACTTTCATGGAGAACACAAACCCAAATTATGCCCTTAACGAAGTCATTTAGCCACCCAAATTTGGTGACCTAAAACTGCTAGAACCAGAATTTGACCAAAAATCTGGGTTAAGTCCAATCCGGCAGCCATGATTCAAATGGCTATAACTTGAGCTACAAAACTCCAATTAGAGTGATTCGAAAAGGAGAATAAAGTTAAGACAATAGGGAATATTTTCTATGAAGAAAATTTTGCCAAATTCTAACAGTAAAATGACTAATGGAACAGTGCAACATAAGACACCCAAATCTGAAAATTTGCAATTTTGCCTAAAGGACTTAAAATTTGAGAAAATAACCAAAACCAACAAGTTAGGTAACTAAAATGTGGTATGTGGGTGAAATTGGAATTCCTATACCTATTAAGCATTAGAAAGTCAACAAATTGACTTGAATAGTATTGTGAATAGTAATTCGAAACACAAATTTTAAAAAATGTCAAGTTTAGCATATTAAAGCTAGGTATAAGTGAATTTAAATTTATTTTTGGACTAATGATGAGTTATGATACTAAAACACTGTGAAACTGTGTATTTCAGTGGAAAAGAACATCAGGAAAGAACCCGAAGGATCGAGTCAAGGCCAAGAGGCGACTCGCTTAAGGTTTGTGCACAACATCAATATGCTTTAAAGATTCATTTACAAAGTGCATGAAATGTATATTATGCTTTTGCTTTGAATTGTTGAAAGTTTATTTGTGTATGTTTGAAATGAAAATAAATGTTTAGTAAATTATTAAGATAAGTTTTGAAACCACAGTGTCATGACCATATATTTGAACACCTCACTAGCATGACTAGTGGGGGAAATCAGTTTCGAATTTTGATTCCTTCTCTGGCTGAAGTGTTGAGGTGTGTGCCAGTAGAAGAAGAAAAAAAATGGGTTCCGATATATTTGAGCTAGCTAGCCTTGTGATGTGACTTCTCCTTAGCCTCTGGCTATTGAGATTATGTTTGTTTCGAATGGCATGATATAACTGTGGGTTTTATGAAATTGGTTTTCACACTTCGAAATGAAATTGTTTGGATTAAAATCTTATAATTCATGTTTTATATTTAATTCTCAAGTTCAGTCCAATTTTTGAATAAATATGATTTAAATTCTGCATAAAGTGTATTTTAGTATGTTGTGCATCACTGAGTCCTAGTACTCAGCGATGGCTGTTATTGCTGTCGCAGTTATAGAGACTAGAGGAGAAGCAGATTGAGCTGCTGAGGATTGAGGAGCTGCCTGCTTTGATGTTATCGGGTATATTTTAGACCCTGATTATAAAAACTATTTTGATATATGTAAATGTATATAACTGTATGGACATGTAAAATTGGTTATGAGCAGTTGTATAAAGTGGTATAAAGTTGTATAAAGCTTGTGATAAATTTTGGTTTGGATTTCTCTTAATGTAAATTTTTGTAATGATGTATATAAATTGTTTTATCTTTAATGAAATATGAATAAAAGTATTTTATTTTTTTTTATTTTAATCTGAATAGAATTGATTAATAGTATTTTGATGATTGTTGAATTTTAGAAATTGAGAAATAATGTTGAAATTTATTGGGATGGTTGTGAAATTGAAGAAGTTGTTGAGACAAATTATTGGAAATGCTTTTTACAGGAATTTGAAGAACTGTTTTCTCAAAATACAGACGGCACTCTGCTGAAATTTCTATAAAATTTGCGAAAAAATAAAATAGAACAAAAATTTTTACTAGTTTTTAAATCTTTGAATAAATGATTTTAATACCTATTAGAAAATGCTCACCACTTGTAAAAGTAAGAAAATTATTTTAAAATCCCTTGTAGGGTACTTAATGAGTTATCGGTAGGTGAAGTTCGGTAGTTCATTAGGTATTCTACAGGATCATGCTATGCCTTACAGAGGGGTAAGGTGTGACATGATGGGGCATCATAAAGATATCCGCATGGGATTTACTTATGGATCCATAACATACATAACATAATATAGTCCTAAACATGGGGGGAGTCAGTGCGTTATCCAACATTCATCAATGCATTAACAATAATTATGTAATTATGCAACATCTTCATGTTTTAGATACATTTATCCTAAATAAGTATGACATGATGCATGAGGATAATTATAAATTAAATTTAAGAAGTTTACATTTTATTAAAGTCAGGGTTACTAATCTTTTGTAGCCTATCAACCACCTAGCTTGAATGGTAGTTATCCTTAGATCCTTAACCTTCCGAGTCCCTCAAGCTTGATCCTATAAAATTAGACCCTAGAGTGTTATGCAAGGTTCTAAAACTCTATACATATCATAAGCATCTTATTCTAGGCCCTTAGGAACCATGAGGCCATGTTTTGGAACTTTAGAAAAGAAAAGAGAAAAAGTCAAGAAAAACCAACTTCGGCTGTCGAAGTCTTGAACTTTGGCTGCCAAAATCTCAGGCTTTAGATGGCTCTTTTGTCTAGTGCTAATTGCGGCTGCCAAAGTCTTAGACTTTGACTGTCGAACCTAGAAATTTTCTAGATTTTCCCTGCATGCTTTGGCTGTTGAGCCTTTGGCTTTTGGCAGCCGAACCTGGGAAATTTTAGAATTCCTAAGTCAAAAACCTGTTGAATCCTTTTCCCATCAACACCCAAACTCACTCCAAAGTTTCAAAACACAATCCCATCACATATACATCAACTTGAAAACATACTTAGTACCCAAATACATTAATCGAAACTCAAATTTTAGGTTTTCTTCAAACCCAACATAACATATTTATGGATTTCTTCAAATCCATCGAAGGAAATTAGCCATTTAAGGTCCATAACACTTAAACATAACTAATCTAACAACAAAACATGCAATTTCAACACAAAATCACAAAACCCTAACCCTAACATTTAGAAATTCCTAAAACTCCTCTTAAAAACAACATTTCATGAAATTTAATTTATAGAAACCTAATCCCTCATTGACTTTCTTAGATCTGCCTATTAGATTAAGAGGAAAAGAATGTTACCTCTTTTTTTGGAGTTTGGATGTAAGAGAACTAAAAACCCAAAGCTTGAGTCTACTCTTCTAAACTTTTAAATGGAAGAATCCACCTCCAGATCTTGAAAAACCTACAAAAATCTCTTCAAAGAGCTCTTTGTATGCTAGTAGTTGAGAGAGAGAAAAGAAGGGAAAACCCAAGTGTTTTAGGCAGAAAAATGAGCTTTAGTCCCTTTTATATCCTTGATAGTTGAGGGACTTTCGATTGCCAAAAGCCAATTTTTTGGCTGTTAGAGTCTGTTTTGTCCAAATGGGCATTTGAACCATAAAAAGGACTTCTGTTATCGAAATTCCATCCTTCGACTGCTAAAGTTCCTTCTGCCCAAAACAACTACTTTTAAAATTTTTAAGAAACAAAATATTTAAAACTTTTTTCATTTTTAAATACATTTTGAACATCGCAAAGCACATAAATAAACATATTTTCACATCTTATTGCCATTCTCTTGTTAGTGAAGTTTTAATTTTCATCAGAATATTTAATCAAGGATAGATATTTTGACATAAAAAAATGGCAGGTATTACATTCTCTCCATTTAAGAACATTTATCCTTGAAAGTTAAAACAAACACATAAAAATATTACACAACATACATAACATACCTAGAAAAGGTGGGGATATTATTGTATCATGGAATCATAAGTTTCCCACGTGCGCTCTTCCATGTTGTGGCGATTCCATAACACCTTGACCATAAGTTTCTCCTTATTCCTTAGCTTCCTTATCTATGTATCCACGATCTGAATAGGTTGCTTACCATAAGAAAGATCTTCCAAAATTTCCATGTCTGGTTCACTTATAACCTTGTTCGAATCTGACACAAATTTCCTCAACATAGAAACATGGTAAACCAGATGGATTCTCTCCATTTTTGATGGCAAAGCTAACTTATAAGATACATTTCTGACCCATTGTAGCACTTTATACAGTCTAATATATCTTAAAGCTAGTTTGCCTCTCTTTCCAAACCAGATGACACCCTTCACTAGAGATACCTTTATAAGCACCATGCCCCCTTCCTGGAAAACCACTTCTCTCCTATGGAGATCTATGTAGCTCTTCTGTCTTCATTCTTACCCTGATTAAAGGTATGGCTTGATTGGTGATTTCCACCATCTTCATTCCCATTAAAGCTCTTTTGCCTATGTCTTCCTAACAAATAGGAGACTTATATTTTCTCTCATTTAAAGCTTCATACGGTGCCATTCCAATGCTAGAGTGATAGTTGTTATTATATGCAAACTCAACTAGGGAAAGGTGCTTTTTCCACGATCCTTCAAAGTTAAGGAAACACATCCTTAGCATATCCTCTATAGTCTGTATGGTCCTTTCTAATTGTCCATCTGTCTAAGGATGAAAAGCCATGCTGAAGTCTAACTTGTTGCCGAAATCATTTTAAAGATAACGCTAAAATCTTAATGTGAACTGCAATCCTTTGTCGAAGACTATTGTCACCGAAACTCCATGCAACCTTATCATCTCTGCCACGTAGACCTGAGCTAACTTATCCACAGAATAGTTAGCTCTAACAGGAATAAAGTGAGTAATATTGGTCAACCTATTTACTATAACCCATATCGAGTCATGTTTGTTAGAGGCTGCTAGTAACCGCATATCAAAGTCCATGTGTCACACCTTACCCCTCTATAAGGTATAACATGATCCCGTAGTGTACTTAATGAATTACCGAACTTCACCTATCGATAACCAACTAAATACACTACAAGAGATTTTCAACCAATTTCCATTCCTTTTTAAAGTGGAGGGTAATTTTGAACAGGTATTAAAAACCTTTGATTGAAGTTAAGTCATAATTAAATTTTTAATTAATTTAAAAATCTCTGCAATTTTTTACAGAAAATTCGGCAGAGTGCTATCTATAATTTGGAAAAATAATTTTTCAAAAACCTATGAAAGCACTCCCAATATATATATATCTCAATCTCAAACTCCAATATTATGAACACAACTCAATTTTCAACAATCTCAATCTCAGCAATTCATTGTTTGACAAATATAAAAAGGAACTTAAATATTTCATTAAATAAAAATAACAGTTTTATATTACAAAGATTTATACAGATCAAAGATAAATTCCAAAATTTATTATACAACTGCTTAAGCCAAATTTACATACATATACAGTTACATATACATTACAATAAAAATTTACAAGGGTATAATCTATATAGCCAGTAAAAATCCAAAATGCTGGTCACTTCAGTCCTAAGCAGCCTACTCTGCTGCCTTATAATAAGAAGCTATCGCTGAGCCAAAGACTCAGTGGTGCACAACTTAAAGAAAATAATAATTTATACAACAATTAATCACAATTTTTCCAGGGTAAATCAATTTGAATATTAACACATATAGAATCATGCTTTATTTCTAAAGCAAAAAAATATCTTAAATAAACCAAATTTCATTCCATAATCACAAAATAAATTTTAAAAAATCACACAGCTTAATCATGACTCCAATATCCAATTCATCCCACTAGCTAAAGGCTAATGACGAATACCATGGCTAGCTAGCACAAATATATGAGTACTCATTCAATTCGTCCTCAACTGGCACACACCTCAACACTTCAACCAGAGAAGGAATACAAAATCAATTCATCTCACTAGGCAAGCTAGTGAGGAATTCAAATATATAGTCATGAAGACTGTGGTTTCAAACCATTTGAATAATTATCCAAATCTCAAAATATCCATCAATTCATATATAATTTAATTTCCTAAAAATTGGGCCAACAACATAAATTTTTTTTCCAACCAAATTATTCAATATCCATGAAGTCATAAATAAATTTCATAAATTATTCAATTAAAAGTTCAAATCAAAAATCAAATAGAAGTTAATTGTTGTGCATAAACCTCAAATGAGTCACCTCTTGGCCTTGACTCACTTTTTCTTTGTCCTTTCCAGTGTCTCGTTCTACTAAAATACACAATTTAATGTGTTTCAGTACTCATTTAAATCACTTTTAATAAGTAATTCAACAATTAAAATTTTTATAGCCTTAATCTACCCAATACGATTTATATATTTGAATCCTTTGCATTAGGTGTATTTGTGGTTACTATTTATTTGACCAATTAGCTAAAATTTTGACTTTTTCATACTTAATTAGTATATTAGTTCTAATTACTTCCACCTATCACATTTTGGTTTACAATTATGTGGGCATTGCTTGCCAATTTAAATTCCAAATTCCCTAAGTGAAATTCCAAAATTTCAGTTTTGGGTCTCTTGGTTCTATTGTTCCATTAGACTTTCTACAGTAGAAATTTGGCCAACTTTTCATCATTAAAGTTGTTCCTTATTGTCTTAGCTTTAATTCGCTTTTTGAATCACTCTATTTGGAGTTTTGTAGCTGAAGTTATGGCCATTTAACCATAACTGGCCGGATTGGCCAATTCCAAAATTTTGGGCAAATTTTAGGTTCTGACAGATTTGGTGACCAAATTTGTGCTAGCAATTTGATTTGGTTAGAGGCCAAACTGGGTTCTGAGTTCTTCATGAAAAATGTGGTACTATGTCTAACCTTTCCAATGGTTCAAAAATCAGGTCATTTGGACCTCTCTACACAAAGTTATGACCATTTGAACATGCACTATTCATATAGTCAGTTTTATCCAGTGACAGGGTACCTAATCCGGATTCAAGCAGATTTTAGGTCTACTTGAAATCAGTTTTAGGGCAAGGTTTCTACATGAAAGTTGTTGCATTATGACCCTATTTTCATCTCCAATTGTCCTCACATCAATTGGAGTAACAGAATTCAATTTATAGCCAACTAAGTGGACAGGGGTCAATCTGTCCAGAATGTAACACTTATTACACTCAATCCCATTTCAAGTCCATTCACTCAAATGCACTTATTGACACACCAATTGACCAATTCAAGCATCAAAAAACTTAGTTGATCATCAATTCACCAAAATCCCCAATTGTTACCAAAACCCTCGTTTCAAGAACCCTAATTTCTCAATTGATTAATTCATACGCAATTCACTACACTAATCACATTTTCAACCTTATTTAAGTTCAAATTCATGTCTAATTTAAATTGAACGCACGAAAACCCTAAAGTACCATGGCTGGCCGATTTCCCTCTTGGATATTTACACATAATTTCCTTAATTTTTCATGTATTTCCACTTGTTCAACCTCAATTCTACACTTATAAACTAAATTAGGTAGAGAGAGACTTACCTCTTATAGTGCTCTTCCAAACTCTCTAATTCTTCAATTTTTCCTTCAATTTCTTGCTCCAATATTCTTTTCAAGACTCAAAAGCTATGTTTAATTTGAGGAACTAGGAAATAATTGGCTAATTTTGGGGGAATTCAAGCTCAAAATGAGCTTTAATGGTGGAATTGAGGAAGATGAGAGAGAGGAGAGAGAGAGTGCCCTTCGGCCAAAGGAAGAAGAACATAAGAATTTTATTTTTTTTCTTTTAATTGTCTTTTTATAGTGTTATTTATCCCATAATTAAATAATTAAAAATTAAATTATTTATGGAGTCATGCTTACCTTATTTAATGATGTCATAATTCATGTTTTTCAATTTCTTTTCTTTCCCTTTCCTACACCTCTTCATATTTTTAATTAATTTTCATAAATTTAATTTCCTACATTTTAATGGACATTAAGGCCATGAGTCACCTCTAAGGGTGAATTGACCAAATTGCCCTTTACTAGTCTGCTTCGTTTTTCCAATAGCATTTAATTGCTTCCAAAACTCTGGTTTAATTTTTCAGAATTGGTTCTTGGTTCTTTTCTGTGGTTTTCATATTACCATTAGCTTCGTAATAATTTTTAGGCCTAAGGTGCCATAGTGTCCCACATGAAATTTGGGCAGCAACTGGTCTCGCAGTCACTTCCCGGTGCATTCACCCATCGCTGTGGCCTTGGCTCATTTAACCTTTTATACTTTGTTTTTCTTATTTGTATTTCTCCTTTATATAATTTCTATTAATTTTTATTTAGGGTTTTTCTGAATGACATAAATATGATTCTAAACATCCTGACTGTCCAGACAGATACTAGTCACCGAAACAGTAGAATGTTAAAGACTGCTTAATATAGGGGTGTTACAATTCTCCCCCCTTAAATAAATTTCATCCCAAAATTTTACCTAGTATTAATCTCTGAACAGTTGTGGGTGTTGCCTCCTCATATCTTGCTCGCACTCCCAAAGAGCCTCCTGGCCTGAATGATAGTTTCACAGCACTTTAACCAATGGTATCTACTTATTCCTTAGCTGTTTCACCTCATATGCCAGAATCTCTATGGGTTTTTCCTCATATGAGAGGTCTGGATTCACCTCAATCTCCTCAACAAGTAGAACATGAGATGGGTCTAATATATACTTCTTTAACATAGACACATGGAAAACATTATGTATCTTTTCTAATTCTGGAGGTAATGCCAATCTATATGCTAAAGGACCTACTCTTTCTAGAACCTCATACGGTCCAATAAAGTGAGGGCTTAGTTTCCCCTTTCTGCTAAATCTCATGATTTTCTTCTAAGGAGAAACCTTGAGGAATACCTTGTCACCCACTGCATACTCAATATCTCTTCTTTTCAGATCAATATAGGACTTCTGACGATCTGATGCAACTTTGAGTCTATCTCTGATGAGTTTAATCTTCTTCTCTGTCTGTTGAATAATTTTTGGACCAATCAATTTCCTTTCACCTACCTCATCCCAACACAGAGGAGTTCTGTACTTCCTACCATACAGAGTTGCATATGGAGGCATTCCGATGCTTGATTGGAAACTATTGTTATAAGCAAACTCAATCACACAAGCCCATAGTATATCCTCCAATATTTGAATTACCCTCTCAGATTGGCCATCTGTTTTTGGATGGAATGCCATACTGAAGTTCAATCTAGTTCCTAGGGCTTTTTACAAACTACTCAAGAATCTGGAAGTGAACCTTGATTTTCTGTCTGACACAATCGATACCGGCACCCCCATGAAGTCTCACTATCTCATCAAGATACAATTTAACTAATCTATCTTGGCTATAATCCATTCTCACTGGTAAAAAGTGTGCAAATTTGGTCAATCTGTCCATAATGACCCATACTGCATCATGATTCTTCTGTGTTCTTGGAAGTCCCATCACAAAATCCATCGTGATTCTTTCCCATTTCCACTCTGGTACTGGTAATGGATGCAGCAAACCAGCTAGCACTTGGTGTTCAGACTTCACTTGCCGATAAATTATGCATTTGGCTACATACTCAGCTATATCCTTCTTCATCCCATTCCACCAATAATGTTCTTTTACTATTTTATACATTTTGGTCCCACCTGGATGCATAGCAAAAGGAGAGTCATGTGCTTCCTTCATAATGATTTATCGCAATTCTATATCATTTGGGATACACATTCTATTCTGGTGTAGGAGTAAGCCATCATTATTCACTGAAAATCTAGGTTTCTTGCCATCCTGAGCTTCCTCCATCAATTTCTAATACTTTTCATCATTCAATGTAGCTATCTTTATCTGATCAATCAACATTGGATGTATATGCCAAGCTACTATCATCTGCCCCTCATCATCTATCTCCAAACTAGCATGTAGTGCTTTTATCTCATGTACCATAGACAAAGGAGAAACTTTCAAACTAGCCATGGTTTTACGGCTCAAAGCATCAGTGACCACATTTGCCTTCACTAGTTGGTAGTCTATCAGACAATCGTAGTCTTTTATCAGTTCTAACCACCTCTTCTGTCTCAAATTCAACTCTTTCTGTGCGCCCAAATACTTCAAGCTCTTGTGATCTATGTAGATGTAGCGTTTCTCCCCATACAACTAGTGTCTCCAGATCTTCAGAGCGAATACTATAGCTACAAGCTCCAAGTCATGTGTAGGGTAGTTTCTCTCATGTGGTTTTAGCTGACGTGATGCATAAGCAATGACATTTCGATCTTGCATTAGTACACAGCCTAGCCCATTGTGAGAAGCATCACTATATATAGTGTATTCTTTACCCAGAGTAGGTAAAGTCAGGACTGAAGCTTCAGTCAAACATCTCTTCAATTCATTAAAACTCTGCTGACATTTATCAGGCTATTGAAATTTTACATCTTTTTAAAGTAGCTTGGTCAGTGGAGATGCCAACATAGAAAATCCCTTAACAAAATGGCAGTATTATCCAACTAAACCTAGAAAACTGTGAACTTTTGTAACATTCCTGGGCGGCTTCCAATTAAGGATAGCTTCAACCTTGCTGGGATCTACCTTAATGCCTTCAGCTAACACAATGTACCCCAAGAAAGAGATTTCCTCCAGCCAAAATTCACACTTCGATAACTTGGCATACAACTGTTTCTCCCACAAAGTCTGTAACATAATCCACAGATGTCTATTATGCTCCTCTGCACTCTTTGAATATACCAATATGTCATCTATAAACACCACAATAAATTGATCTAAGTATGGCCTGAAGATAGTGTTTATCAGGTCCATAAAAGCAGCTGGAGCATTGGTTAATCCGAATGGGATAACCAAAAACTCATAGTGGCCATATCGAGTTCTAAAAGCAGTTTTTGGAATACTCTACTCTTGCACCCTCAACTGATAATACCCTGATCTCAAGTCAATTTTGGAGAATATAGCTGTACCCTTCAACTGATCAAACAAATCATTTATGTAGGGCAACGGATATCTGTTCTTTATTATCACCTTATTCAACTGTCTGTACTCGATACACAGACGGAGAGTACCATATTTCTTTTTAACAAATAACACTGGCGCTCCCCAAGGTGACACACTAGGGTGGATGAAGCCCTTATCAAGCAACTTTTGCAACTGTACCTTCAACTCCTTCAATTCAGCAGGTGCCATTCTATATGGAGTAATAGAGATTGGGTCCACACCAAGCATATCCTCTATCTCAAACTGCACCTCTCTTTATAGAGGTAATCCTAACAACTCTTTAGGAAATATGTCCAGAAAGTCACATACTGTAGGGATGTCCCTCAATATTGAGCTCCCTACTTGGGTGTCTATCACATGGGCCAAATAAGCTTCACACCCTTTTCGGATCATTTTTCTAGTAAGTGCAGCAGAAATAAGATTTGATGGCAGTAATTGCCTCTCCCCATATATTACTATATCACCATACTGTGAAAGACCAAAAGTGACTGTCTTCAGTCTATATTCAATCATTGTATGATGCCTGGCTAACCAATCCATGCCTAAGAGAATATTATAATCTTTGAAGGGCATTTCAATCAAGTTAGATAGGAAGGTGTGTCCTTGGATCACCAAAGGACAATCCTTATACATTATGTTGACCCTAACCTCTTGTCCTAATGGACTGGTTACTAACACATCAAAATTCATTTTCTCATATGGGACAACAGTCAAGCAAGGAATGCTGACACTAACATATGAGTGAGTAGAACACGGGTCAAACAAGGCATATACATCTTGATCAAAGATTGAGAAAGTACCAGTAATAATATCAGTAGTCTCAGCCTCTTTTCTCTGTCGCATAGTGTATACTCTGGCTGGAGCACTACCCTACTCTGACTGATTAATAGTGCCCTGATTACTTGAGGTACTGTCCCTACCTCTGCCTCTGCCTCTACTAGTTGGTTGTGAACCTCTGGTGGCAGAACTCTGAACAGATCCTTCTGCTGTGGTAGTAGGTGGCCCAGATTTGTGGGGTCTAGTGTAATCCCTCACAAAATGTCCTGTACTACTGCAATTATAACAAGCACCGATAGCCTTGTAGCATACCCCACCATGGTTTCTACCATAAGTCTCATAGGGACGTGGAGGGAAAGAACTTTTGGTCGTCTATTGACCAAATCGAGGGGGTCTCTGTCTCGAAAATCTTTCCCTACTAGACTTTTTACTACTCTATCCCCCGAAATTTTTCCTCTTTCCAGTATTACCACTAGAGCTCTGATCCATTGGCTTCCCACTCTTCTCTTTTTTTGTCTTTTCTTTCATTGGTGCCCCTTCTGATTCAATCCTCTCTAACTCTGGGGCTTGAGATATGAGTTCAGAAAAGTTATCTTGTCGGAACCCAACCACTTGCATTCTCAAAATGGGCTTCAAACCAAACTCAAACTTCTTACACCGGTCTCTGCTAGTGGTAAGTAGACTCCTAGCATAGTGGCTTAGATGGGAGAGTTCCCTTTCATATTCTAACACTGTTCTGCTCCCTTGTTTCAAACTTAAGAATTCCTATATCTTCATATCCACATACGCATCTGGGACATAATTCTGTCTAAACTCTCTGAGGAAGTCATCCCATGTCAATACTGGGGGTTCCACCAAACTATGGGGGATGGTTTTCCACTAGTCATATGCATCCCCCTGTAGAAGTGAAATTGAGTACTCAAACTTTAACTCTTATGTATAGTGCAGCTTCTTAAACACCCTTTCCATTCTCTCCAACCACTGCTCTACTTCTAATGGGTCTATTGTACCCTTAAATTCAGTAGCACCACACTTAATCAACTTGTCATATTGCCTAGCTAGAAGCTGCGATTGCACTATTGATGCTTGGGTTTGGGCTTGTGTTGGCAGGTTTCTAGCCATTTGTTAGAATAATGCAGCCATCTGCTGAGCAAACTGAGCAGGAAACTGCGGCATAGGTGGAGCTGGTGCAACTGACCCACTCACATTCTGAAGAGCTGGGGCTTCCCCTTATGCCTTAGCTTCAACTAATTGCCCAACTAAGCGATCCCCTTCTTCCATAGTCAGTTAGAGGGTATTCTATCTCCTGAACAAACAACACATGGAGATTTTCCTCCGTCAGTTCATATTCATAATGTAATGTACTATATGTATTAAACAATGACATTGAGCAGTTGTACTTTTGAAGAAAAATATTCAAATTCATAGGTCAAAACATACTTTAAAAACTTGCTCTGATACCACTAAAACATGTCACACCTTACCCCTCTGTAAGGCATAATATGATTCTGTAGTATACCTAGTGAATTACTGAACTTTGCCTACCGATAACCCATTAAATACACTACAAGGGATTTTCAATCAATTTCCATTCCTTTTTAAAGTGGCGAGTAATTATGAATAGGTATTAAAAACCTTTAATTGAAGTTAAGTCATAATCAAATTTTTAATTAATTTAAAAATCTCCGTAATTTTTACAGAAAATTCGGCAGAGTGCCATCTATAATTTGGAAAAACAGTTCCTTAAAAACCTGTGAAAATACTCCCAATATATATATCTCAATCCCAAACTCTAATATTATCAACACAACTTAATTTTCAATAATCTAAATCTCAGCAATTCATTATTTGACAAATATAAAAAGAAACTTAAATATTTCATTAAATAAAAATAACATTTTTACATTACAAAGATTTACACAGATCAAAGATAAATTCTAAAATTTATTATACAACTGCTCAAGCTAAATTTACATACATACACAGTTACATATACATTACAATAAAAATTTACAGGGGTATAATCTATATACCCGGTAAAAATCCAAAATGCTGGTCACTTCAGTCCTAAGCAGCCTACTCTACTACCTTATCTACTTCTTTACCTGCGATAGTAATAAGAAGCTATCGCTAAGCCAAAGACTCAGAGGTGCACAACTTAAAGAGAATAATAATTTATACAACAATTAGTCACAATTTTTCTAGGGTAAATCATTTTTGAATATTAACACATATAGAATCATGCTTTATTTCTAAAGCCAGAAAATTTCTTAAATAAACCAAATTTCATACCATATCACAAAATAAATTTTGAAAAATCACATATAGCTTAATCATGACTTCAATATCCAATTCATCCCACTAGCCAAAGGCTAATGAGGAATACCAAGGCTAGCCAGCACAAATATATGAGTACTCATTCAATTTATCCTCAACTGGCACACACATCAACACTTCAACCAGAGAGGGAATAAAAAACCAATTCATCCTACTCGGCAAGCTAGTGAGGAATTCAAACATATAGTTATAAAGATTGTGGTTTCAAACCATTTCAATAATTATCCAAATCTCAAAATATCCATCAATTCACATACAATTTAATTTCCCAAAATTTGGGCTAACAGCAAAAAATTCTTTGTCAACCAAATTATTTGATATCCATGAAGTCATAAATAAATTTCATAAATTATTCAATTAGAAATTCAAACCGAAAATCAAATAGAAGTTCATTATTGTGCACAAACCTTAAATGAGTTGCCTCTTGGCCTTGACTCACTTTTTCTTTGTCCTTCCCAGTGTCTCATTCTACTGAAACATACAATTTAAAGTGTTTCAGTACTCATTTAAATCACTTTTAATAAGTAATTCAACAATTAAAATTTTTATAGCATTAATCTACCTAATACGATTTATACATTTGAATCGTTTGCATTAGGTGCATTTGTGGTTACTATTCATTTGACCAATTGGCTAAAATGTAACACCCCTAAGTTCAGTAGTGCGTTCTACTGTTCCGGTGACCAGTGCTGTCCGGACAGCTAGGATGCCTAGAACTGTACTTCGATATGAGTGAGGAGACATAAAATAATGAAATACAAGAAAAGAAAGTACAAGAAAAACAAAGGAAAAAATGATAGCAAAGAAATGTAAACAAGTTAAGCGAGCCGATAACCCTAGCGATGGGTGACCGCACCGGGAAGTCACGGCGTGGACCGTTGACTAGCCCTGGACTGCGGGGAACCCTGGAAAATATTTTTAGAAATTAAATAGACCCTTATTGAAGTATAAATATCATTAGAAAAATCAAAGAAAAATTAAATAATTAGTACAAAGAAAAGTGAGAAATCGAAAAACGGACAAAACCCGGTATTACCGAAAAATCGGGAATGTAACCCGAACAGGGGCATTATGGTCATTTGACATCCCGAAGTGTCTTTTGACCTAAATTTCCATTAAAAATAAATAACATTACACTTAGAAAATAAAATGAAAAATTAGTTTAGTGGTACCTAATGTAAATAGCCAAAAGTGGAGTGAAAATTGTGTAATTAGCACTTAAATCTTATTAAATCATTTTTCTTAAGTAAGTGGGGCACTATGGGATTAAAATATATGCTAAGTGGGCAGATTTCTTCCATCAAACTTCATCTTCTCCAAGGTTCCTCAACATTGCCGAATTGAAGAAGTGAAGAAACCACCATGGCCATTTTCATTCAAGCTTGATCCACCCCTCTATTCCACCTCCAATCACTTAGATTTCTTCATCAAAAATTGTCTACACATCATAAGGAAGAACTTGATACCAATTTTAAGAAGTTTAATCAAGGTTTGGCAAGTTTCAACCATAAGGTAAGTTAGTATTTTTGAAGATAGCTTTGTTAAGTTTTGTGTGCATGTTATGGGTGTTGGATTTGTGAAGAAAATTTTTGAGTTTGAAGAGTTATTGTTGTGTTCATTTTGGACAGCCATGGAGTCATGTATTTGATGAAATAATTGTGCATATATTTGATGAGAAATGATGTTGATCATGATGATTTAATGACCTAGTGAATTACTTCATATGTATATGGTGAATTTGGCACTTGGATGGGAATTGATGAATTGTAGGACAATTTGGTGTTGAAGAAGATTTTTGGCAGCTTGGGGACACTTGAATAAATGTATGTATTAATGGAAGTGTTGGCAGAATATTGACATAGAAGGATTGATGGATATGTATATGAACTTGTTGTGTAAAGAGTATGTAAAAACTAGTAATGTTATGTGTATGTGTAATTGTGTTTGGACTTTCGGAATTAGAGTTATATTTGGTGTATTGAAGATAATTGTAATCTGCCCAAAGTGATGATAATGTAAAGTGGGATGTGGTTTTGGTAATGAACCAAAACAGAAATGGTAGGAAAGTAAACATATTGCAAGGTAAATGTGTGTGATTGATGTGTGTTTAAGCAAGGTAACTAAGGGCAGTGTACATTTTAGCCAATAAGTTTAAATGTGTAGCCTCAATTGGTATGAGACCAATTGGAGGTGAAACTAGGCACAAAATGTGCCAACTTTCATTGAGAAAACATACCAAAATTCTGCTTGCAAGGTGACCTAAGAAAATGACCAATTCGGATTAGGTGCAATTAGGACCTGAAAAATGACCAATTGGGCAGCGGTGAGTGTTTAGGCCATAACTCACTCAAAACAGGTCCAATTGACCTGAAATTTTAACCATGAATAGTTAAGACCCATACCTACAAGTCTTATGAAGACACCAAAGCCCAGAAATGACCATAAGCAAGTCAAACAACTTGCACAAGTTTGGGTCCAAAAACTGGCCGAACCAGAGTTAACCAAATTGACCTAAAAATGACCTAATTTGATACCATTTGACCAGCAATAGTATAATGACCATAACTCGGTCTACTTAACTCGGAATGACCTAAAATTTTGCACCGCGGTTCATAAGACATAGATCTACAAGTTTGTAGTTTTGACCGAAACCCAAAAACCGAGGGAACTAGGTCGTCCGGCTAGGTCAAACTAGTATTCCGGAATCCAGCAAGTTGCATTAAAATGCACTAAACAAGGAAACGAGTTTGGTAAAACGTACCAACCCTAAAATACTATCGAATATGACATATTGATAACGTTAAGACCTAATTTACCTAGAACACATTGAGGGTCGATATATGGGTTGATTAAGCAAACAAAGGTATTCAGTGAATTGTTTATCGAACATTATTGTTAGAGGCAAATTAAATTAGCACTGAGACACTTCAAATTGTGTTTCTCAGTTACTAAAGACTCAGAGAAAGGGAAGGAAACACTGAGTCCGGACAGAAGAAGATCATCGAGGTTTGTGCACAACAACTATTTCTCTTGAATTTTTCAATTGAAATAAATATTGACTATTTGTATATTATTGTTTTAAATTGTGAAAATGTGTTTGATGGACAATTATTGATTGAAAAACATTGTGAATGGTTTGAAACTGTGAAAAATTGTTTGAATGATATTGATGGATACTTATTGATTGAAAAGCATCAGTAAATGGTTTTGTGGAAATTGAAGTGAATTACGAATTGTGTTGCCATTTTGTGAATGAAATTATAACTTTGGAAATTTATTGGATTCTTACGGATCATTTGAATAAAATGTTTGGAATTGTTTTGACTCACAATTGGCATGACACTGATACTATGTTCCTCCTCCATTAATGGGGTGAGTGTGATTATTCCTCCCTCTTTGACTTATCAGTCTGGGGTGAGTATGATTATGTTCCTCCCTCTTGACTTCCCAGTCTGAGGTGAGTGTGGATGAGTACTCATTATATAGCTAGCTTCCTCCCTCATTGATTTCGATTATTGGGGTGAGTATGTCTTGTCGTGGTGTACAACACGGCATGTACGAAAAAATTGTGTCATGGCTTAAATTGTGATATTGATTGGCAACACTGTATTCTTCAATTATTTGATTGAATTGTGTTATTAATTGGCAACACTGTATTCTTCAGTTATTTGATCGGATTGTGTTATTGATTTGCAAAAATGATATTATTCAGTTATTTGATCGGATTGTGTTATTGATTTGCAAAACGATATTATTCAGTTATTTGATCGAATTGTGTTATTGATTTGCAAAACGATATTATTCAGTTATTTGACCAAATTGTGATATTGATCGGCAACACTGTGTTATTCAGTAATTTGATCAAATTGTGTATGAATTGGCAATACGGTATTCTTAAACTATTTGACTAAATTGTGTTATTATGAATTTTGATAATTTGTGAATTAGAGTTTAAATTCCTTATGACATTCATTGTCTTAAATTTAACTATGGTTTTACGTATCCACTATTTATATGGTTTATGAATTGTGATTTAAAGTTGTATTTGGTTAATGTTGTGCACCACTGAGACATTGTCTCAAATGATAGCTTTATTGTATCGCAGTAGAGACAGAACTAGGTCGCTAGTATTGCCAGCGAGAGATTTTTGGGTATAGTGAGTATATCACAGTTGGCATTTTGTACTGTAATGTATATTCACTGTATGTATATTTTGTTTTGGTTTTGAGCAGTTGTAAATTCAAATTGTACCTTGAAGTTGTAAATTAATTATGAGTTATTTGACTTGTAAAAATTGTATTATATTTCCTTATCTCAGACTTTGAAAAATTTCTATGGATTTGAATTGAGAAAAATGTTGTGTTGAGAAGTATGTTGGAGTTGAGATTTGGAAATATATTGAAGTGTGCTTTTTACAGGTTTTCTGAAAAACTGTTTTGTCCAAAATACAGATGGCACTCTGCCAAAATTTTTTACAGAAATTCGAAATAATCCAAAGGAGTTAGCTATTTCACTTCAGTTCACAAAAGTTTTTAATACCTGTAAATAGTGCTCACCACTGTAAAAGAAGTAAGAAAAGTTTTTAAAATCCCTTGTAGTGTATTTAATGGGTTATCAGTAGACGGAGTTGGTAATTCATTAGGTATACTACGGGATCATGTTATGCCTTACAAAGGGGTAGGGTGTGACATGTTTTAGTGGTATCAGAGCAAAGTTTTTAAATTCTGTTTTCACATGTTATTTGAATATTCTTTCTTCACAGTACAACTTCTCAATATCATTGTTTGATACATACAGTACATTACATTATAAATATGCACTAACGGGAGGAAATCTCCTTGTATTATTGTTCAGGAGATCTAAAATCCTCGCATTGACTATGGAAGAGCGTGATCATTCAGTCGATCAATTTATTGAGGCTGAGGTGCAAGGGGATGCCCCAGCCGTACATAATGTTAGTGGTTCAGCAGCACTAGCCCCTACAATACCGCAGTTTCCTGCTCAATTCGCTCAGCAAATGGCTACAAAGTTCCAATAAATGGCTGGTAATGTGCCTACTCAAGTCCCAATACAGACACCAGTGGTACAACCACAGTCTTCTGCTAGACAATATGACAAATTAATGAAATATGGGGCTACAGAGTTCAAGGGGACAGTAGATCCTCTAGAGGCAGAACAGTGGTTAGAAAGGATGGATAGGGTATTCAAGAAACTGCATTGTACAGAAGAGCTCAGATTTGAGTACTCAGTATCTTTGCTACAGGGGGATGCTTATGACTGGTGGAAAACCATTCCCCACGATGCAGTAGAACTGCGGTGCTAACATGGAATGACAACCTCAGGGAATTCAGGCAGAAATATGTCCCTGATGCTTATGTAGACCAGAAGCTGCAAGAGTTCCTAAGTCTGAAACAGGGGAGCATATCAGTGGCTGAATATGAAAGGGAATTTTTCCGCCTGAGCCATTATGCAGTAAGTCTACTTTCTACCAGTAGGGAGAGATGTAAGAGGTTTGAAACCAGCTTGAAGCCTAGTATCAGATTACAAGTGGTCGGATTCAAACATAACAACTTCTCTGAACTTATTTCTCAAGCACTAGAATTAGAAAGAATTGAATCTGAAGCGGCTCTTGAGAAAAAGAAATCAGAGAAGACAGAAAAAGAGGGAAAGTCAGCAGAACAGAGTTCTAGTGGTCCTACTGGAAAGAGGAAAAACTTTGGGGGATACGACAGAGATAGTAAGAAGTCCGGTAAAGATAGATCTTTTGGACAGAAACCACCTCGATCCGATCAGCAAACTCAACAGAAACCCAGAAATGCGCTGTCAGATCGACTTTGTGAAACTTGTGGTAAACCACATAGTGGGGTATGTTATAGAGCCGTAGGAGCATGTTTTAACTGTGGAGAGACTGGCCATTTTGCTAGGGATTGTGTAAATCCGTGTCGCTCGATCATTTACTACACCAAAGGGATCAACCCAAGTTTCTACCCCAAATAGTTCACCATCAGTTAGTAGAGGCAGAGGTAGAGGTAGGGGTAGTACACCTAGAAGTCAGAGTACTGTGAATCAGCCAGAACAGGGTGATGCTCCAGCTGGAATATACGCTATACAGCAGAGAGAAGAGGCTTAGACTTTTGACATTATTGCTGGTACCTTCTCAATTAGCAACTAAGATATATATATGTTTTGTTTTACCTGGTGTTTGCATAGTTTTATGTTAGTGTTAGAACTACATGTTCTGTTGTTATTCCTTTACAGGGGAATAAATTTTGATGCATTAGTGATTAGTCCTTAAGATAAGGATTGTGATAATAAGTGAAATTAGTTTTGAAAGAGTTTATCGGCGAAAAGTATTTTCTAACACACCATAAATTATAAAGCTAATTAGTGAGCCTACTTAATGTAAGGCAAGAGGACGTAAAAGTAAGATGCAGTAATGAAATTGCTCTTGATAAGGGCAAGGAGGTTACTGTTAGAAATTTGCTAATGGATATTGTAATCAGAATAAGATTCGAATATCAGTGAATTCAAAAAGGATAAAAGATAGGAAAATTTGATTTATTGGGATGTACCGTAGTAACTATGCAATGTTCTTGATGTTTATACTGTAAGCTGCAGATTACAGTACTGACTTGAGATTATTGTGTAAAGCTACGTACTACCCGATAGTATACCTAGCTAAGAATAGTTACCAACGGCATCTGTTTTGGTATAGTTATGCCAGGACAGAATTTAATTGTTAGAAATAAGTTTGAAAATCCTACTTAGGGATCTAAAACTTAAAAGTTAGAATATTGAAAGGTTATAGTTCAGTACAAAAAAAGAAGTTATAGAATATTGACAGATAAAAAGAGTTATGGAAGTAGAGATTTGAACAGTTGATTCATATATAACAAAGAAATATTACGAATGTGAGTAAGACTATGGACTAGAATGGTCAGAGGACCAATGACTGATGAATGATTCTAACATGACCTCAAGGGTCATTCAAGAAGGAATGTGAACCAAAATATTAGACAACACAATAGTAAGAGGAGATTAGTATTATACAAACAAATTAAACGTTGTATTAGATTGTTAAAAGACTTATACAAATTTGAGAAAAAGAAGATTATATGATCGTATAGAAAGGAGAAAATAAACGTATGGCTATTGGGTAAAATTTCGTGGACGAAATTTATTTAAGGGGGGGAGAATTGTAACACCCCTAAGTTCAGTAGTGCGTTCTCATTGTTAGGTGACTGATCTTTGTCGAATGACTAGGATGCCTAGAACCGTACTTCGATATGAGTGAGGAGACATAAAATAATGAAATACAAGAAAAGAAAGTACAAGAAAAACAAAGGAAAAATGATAGCAAAGAAATGTAACCAAGTTAAGCGAGCCGATAACCCTAGCGATGGGTGACCGCACCGGGAAGTCACGGCGTGGACCATTGACTAGCCCTGGACTGCGGGGAACCCTAGAAAATATTTTTAGGAATTAAATAGACCCTTATTGAAGTATAAATATCATTAGAAAAATCAAAGAAAAATTAAATAATTAGTATAAAGAAAAGTGAGAAATCGAAAAACAGACAAAACCCGGTATTACCGAAAAATCGGGAATGCAACCCGAACAGGGGCATTATGGTCACTTGACATCCCGAAGTGTCTTTTGACCAAAATGTCCATTAAAAATAAATAACATTACACTTAGAAAATAAAATGAAAAATTAGTTTAGTGGTACCTAATGTAAATAGCCAAAAGTGGAGTGAAAATTGTGTAATTAGCACTTAAATCTTATTAAATCAATTTTCTTAAGTAAGTGGGGCACTATGGGATTAAAATATATGCTAAGTGGGCAGATTTCTCCCATCAAACTTCATCTTCTCCAAGGTTCCTCAACATTGCCGAATTGAAGAAGTGAAGAAACCACCATGGCCATTTTCATTCAAGCTTGATCCACCCCTCCATTCCACCTCCAATCACTTAGATTTCTTCAACAAAAATTGTCTACACATCATAAGGAAGAACTTGATACCAATTTTAAGAAGTTTAATCAAGGTTTGGCAAGTTTCAACCATAAGGTAAGTTAGTATTTTTGAAGATAGCTTTGTTAAGTTTTGTGTGCATGTTATGTGTGTTGGATTTGTGAAGAAAATTTTTGAGTTTGAAGAGTTATTGTTGTGTTCATTTTGGACAGCCATGGAGTCATGTATTTGATGAAATAATTGTGCATATATTTGATGAGAAATGATGTTGATCATGATGATTTAATGACCTAGTGAATTACTTCATATGTATATGGTGAATTTGGCACTTGGATGGGAATTGATGAATTGTAGGACAATTTGGTGTTGAAGAAGATTTTCGGCAGCTTTGGGACACTTGAATAAATGTATGTATTCATGGAAGTGTTGGCAGAATATTGACATAGAAGGATTGATGGATATGTATATGAACTTGTTGTGTAAAGAGTATGTAAAAACTAGTAATGTTATGTGTATGTGTAATTGTGTTTGGACTTTGGGAATTAGAGTTATATTTGGTGTATTGAAGATAATTGTAATCTGCCCAAAGTGATGATAATGTAAAGTGGGATGCGGTTTTGGTAATGAACCAAAACAGAAATGGTAGGAAAGTAAACATATTGCAAGGTAAATGTGTGTGATTGATGTGTGTTTAAGCAAGGTAACTAAGGGTAGTGTACATTTTAGCCAATAAGTTTAAATGTGTAGCCTCAATTGGTATGAGACCAATTGGAGGTGAAACTAGGCACAAAATGTGCCAACTTTCATTGAGAAAACATACCAAAATTCTGCTTGCAAGGTGACCTAAGAAAATGACCAATTCGGATTAGGTGCAATTAGGACCTGAAAAATGACCAATTGGGCAGCGGTGAGTGTTTAGGCCATAACTCACTCAAAACAGGTCCAATTGACCTGAAATTTTAACCATGAATAGTTAAGACCCATACCTACAAGTCTTATGAAGACACCAAAGCCCAGAAATGACCATAAGCAAGTCAAACAACTTGCACAAGTTCGGGTCCAAAAACTGGCTGAACCAGAGTTAACCAAATTGACCTAAAAATGACCTAATTTGATACCATTTGACCAGCAATAGTATAATGACCATAACTCGGTCTACTTAACTCGGAATGACCTAAAATTTTGCACCGCGGTCCATAAGACATAGATCTACAAGTTTGTAGTTTTGACAGAAACCCAAAAACCGAGGGAACTAGGTCGCCCGACTAGGTCAAACTAGTATTCCGGAATCCAGCAAGTTGCATTAAAATGCACTAAACAAGGAAACGAGTTTGGTAAAACGTACCAACCCTAAAATACTATCGAATATGACATATTGATAACGTTAAGACCTAATTTACCTAGAACACATTGAGGGTCGATATATGGGTTGATTAAGCAAACAAAGGTATTCAGTGAATTGTTTATCGAACATTATTGTTAGAGGCAAATTAAATTAGCACTGAGACACTTCAAATTGTGTTTCTCAGTTACTAAAGACTCAGAGAAAGGGAAGGAAACACTGAGTCCAGACCAGGAAGACAGTCATCAGAGGTTTGTGCACAACAACTATTTCTCTTGAATTTTTCAATTGAAATAAATATTGACTATTTGTATATTATTGTTTTAAATTGTGGAAATGTGTTTGATGGACAATTATTGATTGAAAAACATTGTGAATGGTTTGAAACTGTGAAAAATTGTTTGAATGATATTGATGGATACTTATTGATTGAAAAGCACTGTAAATTGTTTTTGTGGAAATTGAAGTGAATTACGAATTGTGTTGCCATTTTGTGAATGAAATTATAACTTTGGAAATTTATTGGATTCTTACGGATCATTTGAATAAAATGTTTGGAATTGTTTTGACTCACAATTGGCATGACACTGATACTATGTTCCTCCTCCATTAATGGGGTGAGTGTGATTATTCCTCCCTCTTTGACTTATCAGTCTGGGGTGAGTATGATTATGTTCCTCCCTCTTGACTTCCCAGTCTGAGGTGAGTGTGGATGAGTACTCATTATATAGCTAGCTTCCTCCCTCATTGATTTCGATTATTGGGGTGAGTATGTCTTGTCGTGGTGTACAACACGGCATGTACGAAAAAAATTGTGTCATGGCTTAAATTGTGATATTGATTGGCAACACTGTATTCTTCAATTATTTGATTGAATTGTGTTATTAATTGGCAACACTGTATTCTTCAGTTATTTGATCGGATTGTGTTATTGATTTGCAAAACGATATTATTCAGTTATTTGATCGGATTGTGTTATTGATTTGCAAAACGATATTATTCAGTTATTTGATCGGATTGTGTTATTGATTTGCAAAACGATATTATTCAGTTATTTGATCGGATTGTGTTATTGATTTGCAAAACGATATTATTCAGTTATTTGATCGGATTGTGTTATTGATTTGCAAAACGATATTATTCAGTTATTTGACCAAATTGTGATATTGATCGGCAACACTGTGTTATTCAGTAATTTGATCAAATTGTGTATGAATTGGCAATACGGTATTCTTAAACTATTTGACTAAATTGTGTTATTATGAATTTTGATAATTTGTGAATTGGAGTTTAAATTCCTTATGACATTCATTGTCTTGAATTTAACTATGGTTTTACGTATCCACTATTTATATGGTTTATGAATTGTGATTTAAAGTTGTATTTGGTTAATGTTGTGCACCACTGAGACATTGTCTCAGCGATAGCTTTTTATTGTCGCAGTAGACAGATGCACTAGGTCGCTAGTATCGCCAATGAGAGATTTTTGGGTATAGTGAGTATATCACAGTTGGCATTTTGTACTGTAATGTATATTCACTGTATGTATATTTTGTTTTGGTTTTGAGCAGTTGTAAATTCAAATTGTACCTTGAAGTTGTAAATTAATTATGAGTTATTTGACTTGTAAAAATTGTATTATATTTCCTTATCTCAGACTTTGAAAAATTTCTATGGATTTGAATTGAGAAAAATGTTGTGTTGAGAAGTATGTTGGAGTTGAGATTTGGAAATATATTGAAGTGTGCTTTTTACAGGTTTTCTGAAGAACTGTTTTGTCCAAAATACAGATGGGACTCTGCCAAAATTTTTTACAGAAATTCGAAATAATCCAAAGGAGTTAGCTATTTCACTTCAGTTCACAAAAGTTTTTAATACCTGTAAATAGTGCTCACCACTGTAAAAGAAGTAAGAAAAGTTTTTAAAATCCCTTGTAGTGTATTTAATGGGTTATCAGTAGACGGAGTTGGTAATTCATTAGGTATACTACGGGATCATGTTATGCCTTATAGAGGGGTAGGGTGTGACATAAAATGTTAACTTTTTCATATTTAATAAGTATATTAGTTCTAATTACTCCCACCTACCACATTTTGGTTTACAATTATGTGGCCATTGCTTGCCAATTGAAATTCCAAATTCCCTAAGTAAAATTCCAAAATTCTAGTTTTAAGTCTCTTGGTTCTACTATTCCATTGGACTTTCTACAGTGGAAATTTGGCCAACTTTTCTCCATCAAAGTTGTTCCTTTTTTTTTTAACTTTAATTCCCTTTTTGAATCACTCCACTTAGAGTTTTGTAGGTCAATTTATGGCCATTTAACCACAACTGGCCAGATTGGCCAATTCCAGAATTCTGGGCAAATTTTAGGTTCTGGCAGATTTGGTGACCAAATTTATGCTAGCAATTTGATTTTGTTAGAGGCCAAAATGGGCTCTGAGTTCTTCATGAAAAATGTGCTCCTATGCCTAACCTTTCCAATGGTTCAAAAATCAGGTCATTAGGACCTCTCTACACAAAGTTATGACCATTTGAACATGGACTGTTCATATGGTAAGTTTTATCCAGTGACGGTACCTAATCCAGATTCAAGCAGGTTTTAGGTCTACTTGAAGTCAGTTTTAGGGCAAGGTTTCAACATGAAAGTTGTTGCATTATGACCCTCTTTCATCTAGAATAGGGCTCACACCAATTAGAGTTACAGAATTTAATTTATAGCCATCTAAGTGGACAGGGGTCAATCTGTCCAGAATGCAACACTTATTTCACTCAATCCCATTTCAAGTCCATTCACTCAAATGCACTTATTGACACACCAATTGACCAATTCAAGTATCAGCAAGGTCAGTTGATCTTCAATTCATCAAAATCCCCAATTGTTACCAAAACCCTAATTTTAAGAACCCTAATTTTCCAATTGATTAATTCATACCTAATTCACTACACTAATCACATTTTCAACCTTATTTAAGTTCAAATTCATGTCTAATTTAAATTGAACACATCAAAACCCTAAAGTACCATGGCTGACTGAATTTCCCTCTTGGATATTTATATAGAGTTTCCTTAATTTTTCATGTATTTCCACTTGTTCAACCTCAATTCTACACTTATAAACTAAATTAGGTAGAGAGAGACTTACCTCTTATAGTGCTCTTCCAAACTCTCTAAATCTTCAATTTTTCCTTCAATTTCTTGCTCCAATCTTCTTTTCAAGACTCAAAAGCTATGTTTAATTTGAGGAACTAGGAAATAATTGGCTAATTTTGGGGGTATTCAAGCTCAAAATGAGCTTTAATGGTGGAATTAAGGAAGATGAGAGAGAGGAGAGAGAGAGTGCACTTCAGCCAAAGGAAGAAGAACATAAGAATTTTATTCTTTTTTCTTTTAATTATCTTTTTATAGTGTTATTTATACCATAATTAAATAATTAAAAATTAAAATTCTTTATGGAGTCATGCTTACCTCATTTGATGATGTCATAATTTATGTTTTTCAATTTATTTTCTTTCCCTTTCCTACACCTCTTCATGTTTTTAATTCTTTTTCATAAATTTAATTTCCTACATTTGAGGCCATGAGTCACCTCTAAGGGTGAATTGACCAAATTGCCCTTTATTAGTCTGATCCGTATTTCCAATAGCATTTAATTACATCCGGAACTCTGGTTCAATTTTTTGAACTGGTTCTTGGTTCTTTTCTGTGGTTTTCATATTACCATTAGCTTTGCAATAATTTTTAGGCCTGGGGTGCCATAGCATCCCACACGAAATTTGGGTAGCAACTGGTCTCGCGGTCACTTCCCGATACGGTCACCCATCGCTGTGGCCTTGGCTCATTTAACCTTTTATGCTTTGTTTTTCTTATTTATATTTCTCCTTCTTATAATTTCTATTAATTTTTATTTAGGGCTTTTCTAAATGACATAAATATGGTTCTAAATATCCTGACTGTCTGGACAGACACTAGTCACCAGAACAGTAGAATGTTATTGACTGCTTAATATAGGGGTGTTACACCATGGCCACATTTTCCCATTTCCACATTGGAATGGGTAGTGGATTGAGCATTCCCACTGGCTTTTGATGCTTTAGGTTCACTCTCCAATAGACCTCACAAGTGTAACACCCTCCTACTTAGTAGTCTATACACTTTACTATTCCGATAACTAGTGTCTGTTCGGATAGTCAGGATGTCTAGAACTATATCTGTGTCATCTAGAAAAGCCATAAATAAAATTAATAGAAGTCACATGAAGGTGAAATGGAAATAAGAAAAATAAAGCATAATGGGTTAAATGAGCTGAGGTCCCGGCGATGGGTGATCGAACCGGGAAGTGACTATGAGCTCAACTACTGTCCTAATTTCGTGTAGGACCCTAGGACACCTCAGTTCTACGGATAATTGTGAAGCTAATAGTAATGTGAAAACCACAGAAAAGAATAGAGAACCAATTCAAATAATTGAATCAGAGTTCAGGGAGCAACCTAGTGCTATTAGAAAAACTGATCAGACTGATAAGGGGCATTTTGGTCAAATCACCCTTAGAGGTGACTTTTGACCTAATTGTCTATTAAAATGTAGGAAATTAAACTATTGAAAAATGAATTAAAAATAAAGAGAGTAGGGAAAGGAAAGAAGAAAAGAAATGAATTCCAAATATTAATTTGAATTATGACATCATTAATCACATATGCATGACACAATTAAATATTTAATTTTTAATTATGAATTGTAGAGATAATTATAACTTAAAAGGGGATAAAACTTAATTAAAAATCAAATTCTTGTCTTCTCTTTTTCCTTTGGCCAGCTCACCTTCATCTCCTCTCTCTTTTCTTTTTCTTTCCACCATTAATGACTTATTATGAGCTCCTAAAACCCTAATTCACTTCTTAATTTCCTTATAAAAATTCTAGAAACTATCAAATTAAACTCCAAAAAGATTGGGAGAAAGAAATTTGAAGAAAATTGAAGAGAATTGGAGTTGGTAAAAGCTTCATAGAGGTAAGTGGCATTGCAAGCCTTCTCTCTTATTCTTTCTTTGAAATTGAGTATAATTGTGAGAGTTTAAGATGATAAATTGAAAAATCATACTTGTTATTGGAGGAGAAAAATTTGGCCAGCCTAGAATAAATTGGGATTTGAGGCTACTTAATTGAATTGAATATGAAATTGAACCTAAATGAAGTTGTATGGGTGGTTAGTGAAGTGAAATTCACATGAATTGACATGAGTTTTGGAATTTTAAAGATGAAGAATTAGGGTTTTAGGGAGAGATTAGGTTTTTGATGAAATGTTGACCTTTATAATGCTTGATTTTGGTCATTTGGTGTGTTATGAAGTGTGAATTGATGAATTGAATTGAAATAAGTTGTGGTTGTCAAATTGTTGAATTTTGGACTAATGAGTCTAGCATAGTTAAATGGCCATAAGTAGAGTTGTGTTGCTCCAATTGGTATGAAGCCAATTGGAGATGAAACTAGAGTCACAATGCTACAATTTTGATGAAGAAACATTACCAAAAAACTGAACACAAGTTAGTCTAAAATTAGGTTGAATCTGGGATTGGTGCCCTAATTCTAGGCAGAATTGACCAAATGAACAGTACATGTTCAAATGATCATAACTTTGAGTAGAGAGGTCCAAATGATCTGATTTTTAAACCATTAGAAATATTAGACATGGTAGAACAACTTTCATGAAGAACATAAACTCAAATTCTGGCCATAGCCAAATCAAATTGCTAACCAAAGTTAGCTCACCAAAATTGCAAAAACCCTAATTTGCCCAGAAAATTTGGAAATGACCAATTCAGCCAGTTATGGTAAAAATGCCATAACTTGAGTTACAAACTCCAAATGGAGTGATTCAAAAAAGAGAATTAAAGAAGAAAAATTAAGGAACAACTTTGATGAAGGAAGTGTAGCCAAAATTTCACTGTAGATTAATCTAATTGAATAGTAAACATTGGTGACCAAATTTGAAATTTTGGAATTAGTTCTAACAGACCTTGAATTTCAATTGGCAACCAATGCCAACAAAATTGTGACCTAAAATGTGGTATGACCATGTGTTTAGAAATGGTATGCCTATTAATTATGAAAACGTTAACATTTTGAATAAATAGTAATGTGAATAGTAACCACAATAGCATAAAATGCAAAGAACTCAACCCTTATGAGAATTTATAAGTATGCAAAATTCAATTTGTTGGATTAATTAGTAGAAATCATTTGGGTGGATACTGAAACACTTTAATTATGTGTTTTAATTGGTAAGGAACCATCTAAGGAAGGAGGAAAAGTTGGATTGAGTTAAGGCAAGCTAAAGAGGTTTGTGCACAACTAGTACTAATTTAATAAATGTTTTACATATTCCTAATGATTAAATGATTTTATTATTACATGTGTTATGCTCATCAATTTATGATTTTATTTCGACAATTATTGAATATTGTTATGCTTTGAATGAATTTGGTTTTGGAAATTGTGATTTGAAATGTGGTTTGCATGGAAGGTATTGATTACTATGATTTGCATGGAAATGATTTTATATTGTGATTATATGCTCACAAAAAGAGAAAAATGAGTTTTATGATATTATTTCATATCTCACAACTAATGCTTGACATGGTTATTACCTGTCCCTCATTTATTGAGGTGACACTGGTGTTTGCTTTTTTTGTTTTGGATAACATGATATGTGCACATTGATATGATTTGATCTCCCTCACGTATGAGGTGAGACACTAGCTGAAGATGGCCCTTTTGGAATATATTTATTTATGGTGTTATCGTAGGAGTGGAAGCATGGATTTAGGGCATTTAAAACATTGAAATTTCAAAAAACCATTCTAGGGTTTCATGCATCATACAAGTGTATTATGGTCATAATCAATTTTCATTGCCCAATTGCATACTAAAACACATTTTAGCATGCTTTAAACTTTCATTTGCCATCATAGATTGTGAATTAACATTTAATTCTAATTAACCCTAACTAAAAGAGGAATTTTGGGTACTAACCTCTTGAAGCACAATTGATGGAATTCCCACTCTTTGGATGCTCTTAGGACCCCAAATGAAGTCCCTCTAGCTTGTCCTATTAGTAGTATGCCCTAGAGTATATCATTTAGTATGTGTCTTGTACATCTTTTTCTTAATAAAAGGCATTTTCACTTTTCCATTTACATAATATATTTATGTGTAATAGAAAAAGTCCATTGATATTTTGTTAAAAATTCTATTCTTAAGTTGTTAAGAATATGAGTGACAGTATTTCTAACACAAAGTATCATAAATAGGTTCACAATCGAGGATACTTCACAATAAGGGCATGACTTATCCAGAAAGATTGTAATAATGTTTGTTCCTAAGTTATTTATATGAGATGTAAATAAGATGGAATGGTGAGGCTCATGCCATAGAACAAACATGATAGGCACTTATACATGATAAGTAGGCTGAACCAGTGACACTTATGACAAGCACATGGAGTTTACTCTTGTCAATGCATTGTCATAAATCATATTAGTGCATATAATCTTTAGACCTGAGATAACACAGTTATCTTGTATATAGGTGGTTTGAGTTTGATACTGATTTCATACTTATACTGTGTATGGGTATATAGGCATGTGTTGACTCCTACTAGTTATATATGGAGGTAGGAGTTGATCAAGATGGAATCTGTTCCTCTAAGTAAATAGGGATAAAATCCTATGTTCATTTAATTGTTCTTGATGTTTGAAGTTCTGGCTAGGACAGATAGATTTATTCAGAAAAGAGTTTCTGATGAGAAAATCTTTTTAATCAAGAACTAGAATTAAAAGAGAACATAATATTCATAGCAAATGGGGTTTGACATAAACCATGACTCCAGCTCGAATTGAGATTTTGTAACAGAGAGATTCTAGTGCATGGTAACATATAATTATAGGTTCATTTAAGGTAAACCTTATTACTGATTGGGTGGCTATGGCATGCTATGCTAGGTGTTAACCATAGTCTATGAGCTGCATAAAATGATTTAGAGAAATCATTTATGGTAAGAAAGAGTTCTGATGATATTAAGAGTTGATGTCATGTCTCATTGCCAATTAGTGATGAGCCTAATAAGTCACACACATACACAAGTAATTACCAAATTAAATATGATTTAATTAATTAATTAAAGAGTTTAATTGATTAATTAAATAGGTTTGGTTTGCAATTAGATTGTAAAGTCTCTAGCATGACTTGAAACTAAACCTAGGTTATTGGATGTATAGTATAAGTTAAATTTATATTTAAAATGTTTAAATATAAATTTAATTGTGAGAAATTAATTAATAGAGATTAATTAATTAATTTATATTTGATATAAATTGATTAGAAGAAGAGAAATAGTTATTTTGGGTTGAGAACTCAAAATTAAGACATAGGGGTATTTTGGTCATTTCACAGGGTGACATGTGGCACCATGAGATGGTGACACATGGCACTATACATAAGCTTGCCATATGTCTTTTAATCATGTAAGATGATCAAAGTCAAGATTAAATATAGGTTTGACACTTGGCACAATGTGATTGGGTCAATTAAACCTAGAGCTAATCAAAAGGTGACATGTGGCAAGGGTTTTAAGTGGTGACCTAGCTATATAAGTGTAAGGATGAAAGAACAAAAAAAAAAACAAGCTGCTGGTTTTCTTTTTGTGCCGCCACATCGGGGACCTCTCCCTTCTCTTCTTCTTCATCTCTCATCAATTCAAAGAGATTAGACAACAATCTCTTGAATTAAAAAATACTAGAAATTATTTCTAGTGTCCTGTATACATTTGTAATATCTTAAAAGGCAAAACTTGAATTTCTAATTGATTGGAAAAGCTTGAGAAGCTGTTCAAGGGCTGCCATTGGTGATCTTGGTGTGGACAAGCTAGAGGGAAAACACCTGGTATTCTAAGGCGCATCCCAAAAGTGCCAAACACACTACAATGCATAAAAAAGGTTAGTGCACTTATTCTTTATCTAATCTAGGGTTCTAATGAATGAATCTGTTAATTCTAAATTCTTAAATGGCAAATCTAGATCTAAAATATATTAAAAGAGTTTTAATATGCTGTTTATCATTGAAATCAAATAGATAAAAATGAATCTTGCATGATATATGTGACCCTAGGTGAAAAATTTTGAATTCAATGATATAAACTTGTGTTTTTCATGCTTCCACTCCTTCAATTGGTATCAGAGCCACTATATTTGCCATTTAGATTATTGATTATATGATTTAATTGTGTGGTTTGATCATGAGATGATAGATCCATTGCTGGTTGCAAAATGAAAAGTGGCGGCAAGGTGATGAACACCAATGGTGCGCACACTTTGTGGTCTCCAATGGTGTGCACAAGGTTTGGTTTTTGAATCTACAATTGTTGTATGATCTAAGGTTCATCCTATGACTAATTAAAATGTTTAATTAGGTGTTTTAATCACACAATTAAATTGTGATTCAGATCTGAATTTTAAAAATTATTTGAATGTGATTCAAATTTGAATTTTAAAAGTTGTTTGAATGTGATTCAGATATGAATTTTTAAAGTTGTTTGAATGTGATTCAAATCTAAATTTTAAAAGTTGATTGAATATGATTTAAATCTGAATTTGAATGTGATTCAAATCTGAATTTTTAAAGTTGTTTGAATGTGATTCAAATCTGAATTTTTAAAGTTATTTGAATGTGATTCAAATATGAAATTTTAAATTTGTTTGAATCATATTCAAATCTGGATTTTTAAGTTGAATATAAGATATTCAATTTATTTTAAGTATGTATGTTTTATTTAATTGTTAAATAGTAATATGCATGATGGATGATCATGGACTATAAAATACCAATGTGATTAGATTTATTTCTTTTATGTTTCTTTGGATTGTAAATTAATTAATTTATTTTAATTTATTCTGGGCATGTATTATAAAGGTTGTAATAATTTTGGGTTGTAATTTCATTTATTTAGTTCTTGTAAATTTGCCTTCGAATGCTAAGGATTACTATGTAATTGGATTGCAAGAAGATCAAGGAGGTCAAGAGCATTAGTGGGACCAGTAGGAGGAATTCAAGATCAAGTGTTGATTATGTACTCCTTCAGCAACTCTTGCAAAATGAATGAATGAAATGCACCTAGGAATGCCCTAATTCAATTCTTGGTGGCTCAGAATTGAATCCCTTAGAAAATTCCATGATCATACCATATTTATTTATTATCCATGAATGCATGAGATGTATGGGAACGTATGTAAGTATATGATATATGCATGTTAATTAGATAATGTGCAAAGTGAGACCTTAATAGTAATTAGGACGACCATAAAATCTTCCAAACAAATGATTAAGTTGGAAATGCTATAATTAAAGTAATTATAACATGGGCCCTCCATTGAGGTAATTATTTTAAGAAATTTTAAATACTTGCATAAGATGCAATTAATTTAAGAGATTTTTTTTAAGAATAATTGTTAAGCATGAGATGTTGTAAATATGTAAATGATTTGGTGGCTAATATTGGATGTACCTGAGGACATTAAAATTATTTTCATAATTACTGGCTCAATGGGATCAACTTAACTAATGCAAGTTAATAATGGATGTGCCTGAGATTTTGAGCATTAGGGGCTAGGTAAAGGATTGAACCTCACATGAGATATGATGGGCAAGGAGTTGCTCTGTGACACCCCTTACCCGATTACAGTGTAGCCGAGCAAGTTATGCCACTCAGTGTGCCGGAGCACTCTATTTTATCTGATTTCATTACAGTCCTTGAATTATTTATTCAAAAACTTTACTGAAGATTTAGGCTATTTTTACTTTTATCAAAATCTAACTAAGTTGAAAATTTCAAAAATTTTAACGATAATCCGACAAAGTGTCGGCTGTAATTTGGACTAACAGTTCTTCTGAACCTGCCAAAGACAATTTCAATATATATTCAATTTCTCAAACTTAATAGTCTCAAAATTTTCAAACATAATGTATCTAATGCAGTATCCAGATTTCTCAGAAATCTCATTAGATTTTCAATATCTCAATATTCACAAGTATAATCTCATTATAACTCAAATTCAATTCACATACTAAAATACTTACTTTGAATAGCTTCCATAATTCATAGGTTAATTACATGAGTTTATTTTGTACAAGATATACAAATAATTTACAATGTGCTAGGAATGAACAATATACATAACATGTATAAAATGAGCCCTATCTACATGCATTCCGAGGAGGTGACAATCTTGGACTCTTCTCGACACTTCGCAGATCCGGGCTCCAAAATCTTAGTCGACTTCATCGGTTTTACCTTGATTACTGCGAGGAAGCAATTCCATCGCGCTAAGCATTTCGCTTAGTGGTGCAATAATATAACCGTAAATAATATATACAAGTAAAGAAAGAAATAAATGATAATTCAGATACTCAAGAATCAATTTAATTTGGTATGGTATTTCTAGTATCAACGATCTTATATACTAGTTTGTTCCTCTTTGGAAGTGCTTAGTTTATAACTTTTCAAGAATACTAGCAGTATATAATTTATTCTATCCGTATTGTATTTCAAGTCTGCATTGTTACGCAATTTAGATTTTTGTTATGTTTCTTTTGCTAATCTCTTTTGCTTATTCATTCAATACTTAATTCAATTGTACTGTATTTTCATTATACTTAACTTAGCTCTGAATTGAATAATACTTTAATTGATCGCCCAAGTAACCTATACTAGACGATCGATCGATAACGGTCGTTGGCATCGACACCGCGGTGCCTCGCCGTCATACCATGGGACGGAACGCCTACCATGTATGCAACGAGATGGCTAAAAAGCCATTATATCACAGAATCGGGCATAATAGCCATGATATAGGGCCTTAAAGCCATTTAGACGGGCATAAAGCCTTTAGAAGTACTGCTAAAACAATACCCTTTTGGCATGCCAAACTATCCAAACCAATCTTGTTAGGTATACTAGGGCATTTGATACTTTAAAATATTAATATATTGTGCTTTATGACTTCATCATTTCATGATAAATTTCAATCATAATTCATACATTCATTTGATCATTTATATGATCACAATTCACATCAATTATCCTTTTATACCATTGTACTCAAAATACTTCTCCTCTTTACAATAATGAGAACTAATGTCTCATTCATACATTAATATGGTTTATTTATCCATTCATTATGTTATTCATATTGATCCCAATTCTAAACAATGGTTCACATGTACCATTGTATTCAAAACATTTTTCCTTTCTCATTTATACATTCAAGAGTCTACTTATGTAATTACAAATTTTATATTTCAAGTTGAGTTACTAATATTTTATGAATTCCATTTGTGATGGGCATATATGCCCGAACTATCTATTCACATTAATTAGGTGACTTATTTTTCATGTTTTAAGTAATCCATGAATATTTCATGGATTTCAAATTTATGGCCTAAATTTCTTTTTAACAATTTTGACTAGGATGCATAGTCCATATTTGTCATACAATTCTAAGCATTTAAGCTTAGAATTGGTTCTAGGTATTCATCTTAATTTACTAATCATTTTGATTACTATTCACCTTACTAGTTAACCAAAATGTTGACCTTTTTATACTTAATGGATATATTAATTCTTATTACACCAAGATCCCACATTTTGAGTTTTACATTTGCTAGTAGTAATTGCCAATTGCAATTTAAAGTCCCCTAGATGCATTTCTAATTTCAAATTTTGAATTTCAAGTTTTGGTGTCACTATTCATTTCATTAGTCAACTAAAATATTGACTTTTGCATAAACAATAGGTACATTGGTTTTAATACTCCCAACATGCCACATTTTGTATTCAAAACTTGTTGGTTTTGATCACTTTCTCAAAGCTTAGGTCATTTTGGCAAAATTGCCAATTTTTGGTTTTGGTGACACTATTCACCTCATTGGTCAACAAAAATGTTGACTTTTGCATAGAAAATATGTACATTGACTTTGGCACTTCAAACATACCACATTTTTCATTTAAAACTTGTTGGCATTAAGCATTAATACCATTTCTAAGCTTAAACCAAGAGAAGTAAAATTTTCAATTTTGCTAACTCAATTTTACGATTCCATTGGGCACTATTGCAGTAGGAATTTGAGGAAATGGTAAACATGAAAGTTGTTCCTTATTTTGTCTAGTTGAATTTCCTTTTTTGAATCACTCCATTTGGAGTTTTGTAGCTCAAGTTATGGCCAAAATAAGTTTACTGTTCACGTAATCGCTCATGCTGAGATTTTGGGTCTGGCAGATTTTTGGTCCAACTTTGGTCAGTAATTTGATCAAGTTAAGTTCATAATTTGGTCTAACTTTCTTCTTATGAAATGTTCTACCATACCTTAGGTTTCCATCGGTTCGAGAATCGCTTAAATCCGAGTTTTCTAGAGAGAGTTATAGTCATCCAAACATTACTGCTCAAATGAAAATCTGCAGAGTTACAGGTTTGAACAGTAACTGTGACTGCTATTTGGGTTAGGTTCTGGTCATAATTTGGGGTAGGTTTCTTCATGAAAGTTGTTTGTCTATGTCTTAACTTGTTGCTGTAAAAATTTCAGGTCAATTGACCAAATCTACAGTGAGTTATGGCCAAATGAACAGTTACTGTTCATTTGGTCATTTCTGCAAGTGCTGTTGCAGGGGATCCGGATTGGGGCCAAGGTTTGGTCCTCTTGCTTTGGTCTTTTGGGCATGGTTTCTTCAGCAAAAATGTGTCATTATAAGCCTAGTTTCATTTCCAATTGGCCAAACATCAATTAGACCTACACAGCCAAAGTTATGGCTGTGCAAGTGGACTGAATTTTCAGTCCCTCTGCTGCACTAACAAGGCAGCCTACACATTCACTTGGCTATACTATTTTTCAGTCCAATTCATGGTCAACATACCTAAAATGGTCACTAATTGACCCTTATAATGTTCTTTCACAATTCCATAAGCTAAATCCAAGTTTCACTTCTCAAAACCCTAATGTCCAATTTAAATTATCCATAAACCTCAATTAGCACACTAATTCAACATCCATGCATATTCATACCTTAAACATCATTTCTATCCATTCTAAATTCATTAAAACAATCAACCTCATCCTTCCTTAGGGCTGCCAAAAATTAAAGATGCCCTAACACATATAACTTACTTCAAACTCTTACAATTTCTTAACTTAAAATGATGCTTTAACAAGGATTAAAGGAGTGAGAGTGAAAGGATAGCACTAACCTCACTTTAACCTCTTGTAGGGCAGATTTCTTCAAGCTAAAACTTCACTTTCCTTCTTCTTCTTGGCTGCCAAAAGCTTCCCCAAGTGATATGGTCAAGGTTTAATGAAAGGGGTTAGGGTTTAGTAGTGGAAACAAGAGAGAAATGAAGCTTAAAGGAGCTTTAATGGTGGAACCTCTTCTCTCTCTCTCTCTCAACGTTTTTTAGGCTGCCCAAGGTTGAAGATGCAGATTGGTTTTTCATATTTTTGGTCTCTTTTATCTCTTTTAATAAGTTTAACAAATTGTGATTGGTGGAGGAAATTTAAATGACATCATATGATGTCATAATTAGCATTTTCTTTCATTTTCTTTTCTTTTCTTTTCTACTAGCTTCAAATTAATTTTTCATCAACATTAATTCATATTTTATGTCATAATAATTATTTACTCAACTGGGCAAGTCGGCCAAAAATCACCTCTGAAGGCGAAATGACCAAAATGCCCTCCGTTTGGCTTAACGAGTCAAAATTATCTGTACCGATTGAAAAATTTTTCTAAATATTGTCTTGGCATTCTAATGCCATAGGAATCTCAATGACCCTTCTCTGGAGTCCCAAAAATTATTTTATGAATTTTTTCTCGGGTTTAGGGCTCCTCGTTGCGAAAACCGCAACTTACCTCTGGTTACCCATCGCTTGGGCACCGGCTCATTTGACTTAGTTGCATTTTATTTCTAAAATTTTTTCTAAATTTTTCTTATTAATATTTGAGTTAATTATGGTTCCTTGCTTTAGTTTAAATATTTTTCCGGATGTTCTAGCTGTCCGATCGACACCTCACCTTGAACAGAGACTGGAGTTGCTACGGGGAGGGTGTTACAACTCTTCCCCTCTAATTTAAATTTCGTCCTCGAAATTTACCCAGTGTAAATAGCCGAGGAGCTACTACCTCTTTATTTCTTCACCTTTCCGTATTATCCTACTTCACTTTCTCCTTAGTCTCAATCCTATCCTCAAACAATTAGGTACTCATCCTTTTTCATCTTAAATACAGTCTACTTCTCATCTCCATTCGCTATCTCATTGTCTCTTCACTCTCTTATTCCATACCTTAACCTAAAATAAACAGGAAATACAAATCTGCAATAGTGTCACCTCGACTCTTACGAATGCCATGCATGATATGCAGTCTATCTAGGTCCAGAAATGCCTAAACCGCGCTCTGATACCACTAAATGTGACACCCCTTACCCGACTACAGTGTTGCCGAGCAAGTTATGCCACTCAGTGTGCCGGAGCACTCTATTTTATCTGATTTCATTACAGTCCTTGAATTATTTATTCAAAAACTTTACTGAAGATTTAGGCTATTTTTACTTTTATCAAAATCTAACTAAGTTGAAAATTTCAAAAATTTTAACGATAATCCGACAAAGTGTCGGCTGTAATTTGGACTAACAGCTTCTTCCAACTCGCCAAAGACAATTTCAATATATATTCAATTTCTCAAACTTAATAGTCTCAAAATTTTCAAACATAATGTATCTCAATGCAGTATCCAGATTTCTCAGAAATCTCATTAGATTTTCAATATCTCAATATTCACAAGTATAATCTCATTATAACTCAAATTCAATTCACATACTAAAATACTTACTTTGAATAGCTTCCATAATTCATAGGTTAATTACATGAGTTTATTTTGTACAAGATATACAAATAATTTACAATGTGCTAGGAATGAACAATATACATAACATGTATAAAATGAGCCCTATCTACATGCATTGCTGAGGAGGTGACAATCTTGGACTCTTCTGACACTTCTGCAGATCTGGGCTCCAAAAATCTCAGTCGACAGTCTACTGGTTTTACCTTCAGTACATGCGCGAGGAAGCAATTCCATCGCGCTAAGCATTTCTGCTTAGTGGTGCAATAATATAACCAGAAATAATATATACAAGTAAAGAAAGAAATAAATGATAATTCAGATACTCAAGAATCAATTTAATTTGGTATGGTATTTCTAGTATCAACGATCTTATATACTAGTTTGTTCCTCTTTGGAAGTGCTTAGTTTATAACTTTTCAGTAATACTAGCAGGTATGCAATTTATTCTATCTGTATTGTATTTCAAGTCTGCATTTACGCAATTTATATTTTTGTTATGTTTCTTTTGCTAATCTCTTTTGCTTATTCATTCAATACTTAATTTAATTGTACCGATTTTCATTATACTTAACTTAGTCACTGAATTGAATAATACTTTAATTGAGCCAAGTAACCTATACTAGGCATCGATTGGATAACGGGTCGTTGGCATTGGACACCATGATTGCCTCGGGCGTCATACCATGGGACGAAACGCCTACCATGTATGCGATCGGTATGGCTAAAAAGCCATGATATCACATAATCGGGCATAAAAGCCATGAAATCGGGCATAAAAGCCATGAATACGGGCATAAAGCCATGAATACAGGCATAAAGCCTTTCGCAGTACTGCTAAAACAATACCCTTTTGGCATGCCAAACTATCCAAACCAATCTTGTTAGGTATACTAGGGCATTTGATACTTTAAAATATTAATATATTGTGCTTTATGACTTCATTATTTCCTGATAAATTTCAATCATAATTCATACATTCATTTGATCATTTATATGATCACAATTCACATCAATTATCCTTTTATACTATTGTACTCAAAATACTTCTCCTCTTTACAATAATGAGAACTAATGTCTCATTCATACATTAATATGGTTTATTTATCCATTCATTATGTTATTCATATTGATCCCAATTCTAAAAAATGGTTCACATGTACCATTGTATTCAAAACATTTTTCCTTTCTCATTTATACATTCAAGAGTCTACTTATGTAATTACAAATTTTATATTTCAAGTTGAGTTACTAATATTTTATGAATTCCATTTGTGATGGGCATATATGCCCTAACTATCTATTCACATCAATTAGGTGACTTATTTTTCATGTTTCAAGTAATCCATGAATATTTCATGGATTTCAAATTTATGGCCTAAATTTCTTTTTAACAATTTTGACTAGTATGCATAGTCCATATTTGTCATACAATTCTAAGCATTTAAGCTTAGAATTGGTTCTAGGTATTCATCTTAATTTACTAATCATTTTGATTACTATTCACCTTACTAGTCAACCAAAATGTTGACCTTTTTATACTTAATGGATATATTAATTCTTATTACACCAAGATCCCACATTTTGAGTTTTACATTTGCTAGTATTAATTGCCAATTGCAATTTAAAGTCCCCTAGATGCATTTCTAATTTCAAATATTGAATTTCAAGTTTTGGTGTCACTATTCATTTCATTAGTCAACTAAAATATTGACTTTTGCATAAACAATAGGTACATTGGTTTTAATACTCCCAACATACCACATTTTGTATTCAAAACTTGTTGGTTTTGATCACTTTCTCAAAGCTTAGGTCATTTTGGCAAAATTGCCAATTTTTGGTTTTGGTGACACTATTTACCTCATTGGTCAACAAAAATGTTGACTTTTGCATAGAAAATATGTACATTGACTTTGGCACTTCAAACATACCACATTTTTCATTTAAAACTTGTTGGCATTAAGCATTAATACCATTTCTAAGCTTAAACCAAGAGAAGCAAAATTTTCAATTTTGCTAACTCAATTTTACGATTCCATTGGGCACTATTGCAGTAGGAATTTGAGGAAATGGTAAACATGAAAATTTTTCCTTATTTTGTCTAGTTGAATTTCCTTTTTGAATCACTCCATTTGGAGTTTTGTAGCTCAAGTTATGGCCAAAATAAGTTTCTTGCTCACGCAATCGCTCATGCCGAGATTTTGGAGTCCGCATTTTTGGTCCAACTTTGGTCAGTAATTTGATCAAGTTAAGTTCATAATTTGGTCTAACTTTCTTCTTATGAAATGTTCTACCATACCTTAGGTTTCCATCGGTTCAAGAATCGCTTAAATCCGAGTTTTCTAGAGAGAGTTATAGTCATCCAAACATTACTGCTCAAATGAAAATCTGCAGAGTTACTGAGTTTGAACAAGAATCGTTCGCCATTTGGGTTAGGTTATGGTCATAATTTGGGGTAGGTTTCTTCATGAAAGTTGTTTGTCTATGTCTTAAATTGTTGCTGTAAATTGTTTAGGTCAATTGACCAAATCTACAGTGAGTTATGGCCAAATGAACAGCCATTCGCTCATTTGGTCATTTCTGCAGTCTTTGTGCGGGGATCCGGATTGGGGCCAAGGTTTGGTCCTCTTGCTTTGGTCTTTTGGGAATGGTTTCTTCAGAAAAAATGTGTCATTATAAGCCTAGTTTCATGTCCAATTGGCCAAACATCAATTGGACCTACACAGCCAAAGTTATGGCTGTGCAAGTGGACTGAATTTTCAGTCCTCTCACACTAACAATGCAGCCTGCACATTCACTTGGCTATACTATTTTTCAGTCCAATTCATGGTCAACATACCTAAAATGGTCACTAATTGACCCTTATAATGTTCTTTCACAATTCCATAAGCTAAATCCAAGTTTCACTTCTCAAAACCCTAATGTCCAATTTAAATTATCCATAAACCTCAATTAGCACACTAATTCAACATCCATGCATATTCATACCTTAAACATCATTTCTATCCATTCTAAATTCATTAAAACAATCAACCTCATCCTTCCTTAGGGCTGCCAAAAATTAAAGATGCCCTAACACATATAACTTACTTCAAACTCTTACAATTTCTTAACTTAAAATAATGCTTTAACAAGGATTAAAGGAGTGAGAGTGAAAGGATAGCACTAACCTCACTTTAACCTCTTGTAGGGCAGATTTCTTCAAGCTAAAACTTCACTTTCCTTCTTCTTCTTGGCTGCCAAAAGCTTCCCCAAGTGATATGGTCAAGGTTTAATGAAAGGGGTTAGGGTTTAGTAGTGGAAACAAGAGAGAAATGAAGCTTAAAGGAGCTTTAATGGTGGAACCTCTTCTCTCTCTCTCTCTCAACGTTTTTTTAGGCTGCCCAAGGTTGAAGATGCAATTGGTTTTTCATATTTTTAGTCTCTTTTATCTCTTTTAATAAGTTTAATAAATTGTGATTGGTGGAGGAAATTTAAATGACATCATATGATGTCATAATTAGCATTTTCTTTTATTTTCTTTTCTTTTCTTTTCTACTAGCTTCAAATTAATTTTTCATCAACATTAATTCATATTTTATGTCATAATAATTATTTACTCAACTGGGCAAGTCGGCCAAAAATCACCTCTGAAGGCGAAATGACCAAAATGCCCTCCGTTTGGCTTAACGAGTCAAAATTGTCTGTACTGATTGAAAAATTTTTCTAAATATTTTCTTGGCATTCTAATGCCATAGGAATCTCAATGACCCTTCTGTGGAGTCCCAAAAATTATTTTATGAATTTTTTCTCGGGTTTAGGGCTCCTTGTTGCGAGAACCGCAACTTACCTCTGGTTACCCATCGCTTGGGCACCGGCTCATTTGACTTAGTTGCATTTTATTTCTAAAATTTTTTCTAAATTTTTCTTATTAATATTTGAGTTAATTATGGTTCCTTGCTTTAGTTTAAATATTTTTCCGGACGTTCTAGCTGTCCGGACCGACATCGGTCACCGGAATAGTAGACTGTACGGAGTTGCTACGGGGAGGGTGTTACATGCTCACTTATAGTTTATTGTAATTCCAATAATGGATGTACCTGAGTATGATCAATAGAATTATAAGAATTCAATCACCCACTAGAAATCCATCCAACTAGGATTTCCGTTTTCTACTTTGAAAGTGTACGATTCACTAAGTTAGTGGGAGGACCAATTTGATTAAAAGACCATAATCATTTTGGTTAATTATATGATACATTTATTAATTAATCTGGTTATTTTCTGCACTTAATTTTCTGATAATAATGAGCACAGAACAACAACCACCATCCAATATTCTTGCAAGCATACTTGATCGCAATAGGTTGACAGGACCTAATTTATCTAATTAGCTAAGAAATTTGAAACTTGTCCTAAGCCTTAAACATATTGGATATGTTCTAGACTCACAGGTTCCTAGTCCCTTAACTCCAGAGGCAACACAAGAGGAACATGAAACTTTGGACAAGTCGAAGGAGCATGATATGAGAGCTAAGTGTTACATGCTTGCTTTTATGAGTAATGAGTTATAGAAGCAGCATGAGAACATGTAGAGTGTGAGTGAGATCCTCCTTCTCCAACAAGAGTTGTATGGTGAGCATAGCTGGAATGCTAGGTATGAGATATCTAGGCGGCTGTTTCGCATGAGGATGTCTGAGAGACAAAATGTTGGGGATCATGTCCACAAGATGATTCGGCTGATTGAGCAGCTGGAACATCTTCACTTTGACATGGATTTCCAATTACAAACGGATTTGATCCTTCAGTCCCTTCCTGAGTCTTTTGGGAATTTTGTAACAAATTTCCATATGACTAAACAGGAATGCACCTTGGCTGGTTTACTCAACATGCTGATTATTGCCCAAAAGAATATGCCGAGCAATAAAGGAAAAGAGGTAGCTTTGATTGCATCTTCTTCTGCTAGAAAGTCCAACAAGATGAAGGGTAATAAAAAAAAGAAACCTCAAATTCCTGGTCCTTCTAAGAAAATAGCTAAATAGAAAGGGAAGACTAAAGCTGATGAAGGCAAAGGAAAGTGTTTCCACTGCCAGTAAGATGGGCACTAGAAAGGGAACTGCCCAGAGTATAGCAATGTAAAAGAATGCAATGCCATGATGAAAATCAACTCAAGTTCAAAATATATTTGGCACTTAAGATTAGGTCATGTTACAGAAGATAGGATTGCAAAGCTGGAGAAAATGAGGATTTTATCTTCATTAGGTTTTAGACTTACTCTAATTTGTGAATTCTGCCTTCAAGGCAAAATGACTAGATCACCCTTTGTTGGATAAGGGCTAAGAGCTAAAAAATATTTTGGAGCTAATACATAGTGATGTATGTGGTCCATTTAAAGAAATGGTTAGAGGCGGTTTTCATTATTTTATTACCTTTACTGATGATAAATCAAGGTTTGGGTATTTGTATTTGATGAAATACAAACATGAATCCTTTGAAAAGTTCAAAGAATTTAAATATGAAGTAGAAAATCAAAAAGGAAAAAGTATTAAAGCTCTTCGATCAGATCGTAGAGGTGAATACTTGAGAGAGCATGGCATTGTTTCCCAGCTAACTCCTCCAGGAACAGCATAGCTGAATGGTGTATCTGAAAGGAGAAATCGTACCCTATTGGATATGGTACGTAGTATGATGAGCTATACTGATATGCCAATCTCTTTTTGGGGATTTGCATTAGAATCAACTTTGCATATTCTAAATAGGATTCCATCAAAATCAGTTTCTTCCACACCTTATGAGATATGGCATGGAAGAAAACCAAGTATTAATCATGTTAAGATTTGGGGTTGTTTAGCTTATATCAAAAAGCTGAACACTGATAAATTGGAAATCAAATTAGAAAAGGGTCGATTTGTTGGATATCCAAAAGAAAGTTTTGGATATTATTTTTATTTGCCTACATCACAAAAGGTTGTGGTAAGTAGAGATGCCACATTTCTTGAACAATAATTTGTACAAGAAGGAGGCAAAGAAAGGCAAATAGAGTTAGAATTGGAGAATTCTGACCAACCAACAGATCAGATGGATATAGATCCATCTAGTCAACCTACACCTATTGATGAAACATCTACAGCTGTTTCTCGTAGAACAGCTAGGGTATCTCACCCATCAGTGAGATATGGTTTCCTTCATGATGAAGAACAAGACTTATCTACTCATGAAGAAGTTGATCATGGAGATGATCCACTTACCTATGAAGAAGCTATATCAGATGTAGACTCTTCAAAATGGATTGATGCTATGAAATCCGAGATTGATTCTATGTATAAGAATCAAGTTTGGGATCTTGTTGACCCACCTGAACGTATTGTACCTATAGGGAACAAATGGGTTTTCAAGAAGAAAATTAGTTCTGATGGAAAGGTAGAGACCTATAAGGCAAGGCTAGTAGCGAAAAGGTTTCGCCAAAGACAAGGAATCAACTATGAGGAGACTTTCTCGCCTGTTGCCATGTTTAAATCAATTAGGATTCTATTAGCAATAGCTGCATACTATGATTATGAGATTTGGCAGATGGATGTCAAAATAGCTTTTCTTAATGGATACATTGAAGAAAACATTTTCATTGAACAACCTAGGGGTTTTGAATCCCAAGATGGTTCCAAAGTATGCAAGCTAAAGCGATCCATTTATGGGTTGAAACAAGCTTTGAGGAGTTGGAACATCCATTTTGATGAAGTCATTAAGTCATTTGGTTTTATCAAAAATGGGGATGAGCCATGTGTATATAAGAAGGTTAGTGACAGTGCTATCACTTTCCTTATTTTATATGTGGATGATATTCTATTGATGGGTAATGACACAGGTATGTTGACAACTGTAAAGGTATGGTTATCAAATACACTCTCCATGAAAGACTTAGGGGAGGCAACCTATATTCTTGGGATTTGCATCTATAGAGATAGAGCGAAAAGATTAATTAGTTTATCCCAAAGTCTATACTTGGAAAAGGTGTTAAAGAGGTTTAACATACTTGATTCTAAGAGAGGATTGTTACTAGTGAGACATGGTATCTACCTTTCTAAAGAGATGTCTCCAAAGACACCTGAAGAAAGAGATAAAATGGCCAGAATTACATATGCTTCGGCTATTGAAAGTTTGATGTATGCAATGTTGTGTATTAGGCTGGATATCACATATGCTGTTAGTTTGACTAGCAGGTATCAATCCAATCCAATCCAAGTTTGGAACACTGGATAGCTATCAAGAATATCCTTAAGTACTTGAGAAGAACTAAGGATTTATTCTTGATATATGGAGGTGGAGACTTATAATTGGATGGTTATATCGATTCTGATTTTCAATTAGATATCGATGATAGAAAGTCTACCTCTAGATATGTGTTCATTTGTAATGGAGATGCAGTCAGTTGGAAGAGTTCCAAACAGAGTACGATTGCTGATTCCACTAGAGAGGCCGAGTACATTTCTGCATCAGATGCTGCAAAAAGAGGCTGTTTAGATATAAGGAAGCCCGGTCTCACCAGAAATCCAAACACATAGAAAAGTGCTACCACATTATCAGAGAAATAGTTGGGCGAGGCAATGTAGCCATGCAGAAAATAGCATCAGTTGAAAATCCAGCTGATCCATTCACTAAGCCTATGTCACAAACTCAGCTAGACCGACATCTTGAGAAGATGGGTCTAAGATATTGTAATGAATGGCTCTAATGCTAGTGGGAGATTGTTAGTAGTATGCCCTAGAGCATATCATTTAGTATGTATCTTGTACATGTTTTTATTAATAAAAGGCATTTTCACTTTTCCGTTTATGTAACACCTTACCCCTCTATAAGGCATAACATGATCCTGTAGAATACCTAATGAACTACCGAACTTCACGTACCGTTAACTCATTAAGTACCCTATAAGGGATTTTAAAACAATTTTCTTACTTTTTGAAAGCAGTGAACATTTTCTAATAGGTATTAAACATTTAATTAAAGTTTATTAATTAGTTAAAATTTTTGTCCCTTTTTATTTTTCTGCAAATTTTAGAAAAATTTCGGCAGAGTGCCGTCTATATTTTGAGAAAACAGTTCTTCAAAAACCTGTAAAAACACTTCCAATAATTATTTTCACAACTCCCAACCCAAATCAACTCAAGTCAACACAATTTAATTCAATTCCACAACTCAACTAAAAATTTGTCATCTCAAAATACTTCACAAATTCATTCACATTGCATATAATACTTAATTTACAAATACATATCTTAATTTATAAAAAGAATATCTAAAATAACATTATTACAATTTACTGTACAACTGCTCAATTTTTCATTAATACATAAGACATTACAATATTTACATCCAATAACTACAGGGGTATAAATAAATACCCGTACAAAAATATTAGCGAAGTCCTTGCCAATTCAGCAGCTCACCCTGTTGCTTTTTCCTTGCCCTTATCTGCGACAGCAAAATAAGCTATCGTTGAGTATAAAAATACTCAGTGGTGCACAATAAAAATTTGAAATGCAATACATAAAACATTCATTAACAAATCACAATTTAAATATTTCACAATTATCAAAACTCATTATAGCACAATTTTGGTCAAACAATTTAATAAACATAGTGTTGCCAATTCATACACAACTTAAGCCATAACACAAAATTTTCGATCAATGCCACGTTGTACACCACGACAAAGCAATCTACAACCCCACTAATCGAAATCAATGAGGGAGGTGGCTAGCTAGCTAATGAGTACTCATCCGATCTACAACCTCAACTGGTAAATCAGAGAGGGAGGAAAATAATCGATCTCAACCCCATAAATGGAGGAGGAATAATAAGGCACTGTCATGCTAAGTGTGAATCAGAAATCAATTTAAAAAAAATTTATTCAAATATTGCATGCAAAATCAAATCAATTTACAAAGTCACATTTTCATTCACAAAGTGGGAAAACAAAAGTTCTTAAACTCATAATTAACACGGAAATTTCATAGTGCATACTAAATCAAATTTTCAATGAGAAAATGCTTAAATAGGGTTTATTGTGCACAAACCTGACGTGAATTGCCTCTAGGTCTTGACTCAGTCCTTTAGACCTTTCGAGTGTTTTTCAGCTGACACACGAAATTTATAGTGTCTCAGTATCATTGCCTCATAATAATTCCAATAATTAATTCATATATGTTCAATTCTAGCCCCAATATGCTTAAACTTATATTCTTGAAAATTTTCATATTGAGGTTACTATTCATGGTATTATTCATGTCAAAATATTGACTTTCTTATGCTTAAAAGGTATGGAAAATCCAACTATACTCACATACCACATTTTGGTTACCTAACTTATTGGTTTTGGTAATTTTCTCAAAACTTAAGTCTAAAGGCAAACTTTCAAAATTTCAGTTTTGGTGACCTATTTTGCACTGTTCCATTGGTCATGCTGCTTTAGAATTTGGCTAAGTTTTCCTTATAGAAATTGTTCCTTATTGTCTTAACTTTATTTCCCTTTTTCAATCACTCTATTTGGAGTTTTGTAGCTCAAGTTATAGCTATTTAAACATGGCTGGACGGATTGGCCTAACCCAGATTTTCTGGGCACCAAAACTGGTTCTAGCAGTTTTAGATCACTAACTTTGGGTGGCTAAATGACTTGGTTAAGGGCATAATTTGAATTTGTGTTCTTCATGAAAGTTGTAGGTCTATATCTCAGCTTTCTACTGGTAAAAATTCAGGTCATTTGACCTGCCTAGCCCAAGTTATGGCCAAATGAACAAGCACTGTTTATTTGGTCATTTTTATACAGGGTAGAATACCCAATTCCGGATTTGGTCAATTTGTTCACTATCCTATGGTCACTTTCTTGGCATGATTCCTGAATGAAAAATGTGCCATTTTGTGTCTAGTTTCATTCCCAATTGGCTTCATACCAATTGGGTTGGTAAATTTTCATTTTTGGTCCTTGAAAGGGACCTTGGTCATGCTGCCTGCATAATGACCATATCCAATCCGAATCTCCATTTGATTTCAACACTTCCAACATACTACAATTAGTCATACATGACCATTTTTCAACTCAAACTAGGTCAAACACACTATTTGACCAATTCTCAAAGTTTTGTCTCCCAAACCCTAGGTCTAAAACCCTAACTCACTAATTTTGTTACATTTTACTAAATCAAAATATATAAACATACTTTCTCAACTCATTCAAGCTTTCTAACATGTTTTATTCAATCAAACTCATGCAAATCATTCTCCTATATAGGCTAGCTGAAATTCACATATAGTCCTCCAACAATTTTTTTCTTTTCCATTTTTCATAATTTCTAAGTTTATTCAACTATAAACACAATAATTAAACTAGAAATACAAAGTTTAGCTTACTAACCTTGGTATAGCTTTTCAATCTTCAATTCCTTCAAGTTTTTCTTCTTTCTTTCTCCTTTAATCTTCTTTCCAAGGTTTGCTTATATTTTTTCTTCAAGAAAATTAAAGGATTTATAGTGAAATTTGGTGTTTAGAAAGCTTAAGAGTAAGCTTTCATGGAGGAATTTTGAGAGAGAGACAAGAGAGAGAAAGACGGCAAGAATGGAAGAAGAAGACTAAAATGATTTTCTTTCTTTTTTTTTTTTTTTCATTGGTGTATGTTTATCCATAATTTGTCTTAGTCAATTTAAGTTATTAAATTAAAATGAATTATGAAGTCATGCATGATGTCATTTATGTGATGTCATTAATCTAATTTCCTTTTCTTTTCTTATTCTTTTATTTTTCCTATACTTCTTTAATTTAATTCTTAATTAAGAAATTTTCTTTTCTTTGATTTTATTTGACAGTTAGGTCAGGAGTCAGCTCTAGGGGTCGACCAAATTGTCCCTCGCCTGTTCGACTCGATTTGCAAATAATTCAATATTTCTTTTGGATCCCTGACCTAAATATTTGACTAGCTTAACAATTATTTTTCATGATTTTCTCTTCTCCACTGTGTTCACAATAGTCCTAAGGACCACAGTGTCACATTTTATGGTTCGAAATTTGAGTTTAAATCGACCTTGCAATCATTCCCGAGAAGGTCACCCATCGCTGTGACTCTCGGCTTATTTAACTTCTTGTGTTCTATTTTTCTTATTTATACTTAACTAATTGACAATTAGTAATTATTTATGTTCAGAGCTCATCTAGTTGTCTTAGATGTGGTTTTAATCCCCTTAATTATCCGGACAACCACCGATCACCAGAATAGTGAAATATACCAGGCTATACAAATAGGGGTGTTACAATTCTCCCTCCTTTAAAATAAATTTCGTCTTGAAATTTTACCTGGCATCAATCTTTGAATAGCTGTGGGTGCTGTCTCCTCATGTCCTCCTCTCGTTCCCAAGTAGACTCCTGGCCCGAATGATAATTCCACAACACTTTTATCAATGGTATCTACTTGTTCCGTAGCTGCTTCACCTCATAAGTCAGAATCTCTATGGGTTCTTCTTCATATGTGAGGTCTGGATTCACTTTAATTTCTTCCACTGGTAGTACGTGAGATGGGTTTGATTGATACCTCATCAACATAGACACATGGAAAACATTATGCATCTTCTCTAACTCTGGAGGTAGTGCCAAACGATATGCCAAAGGACCCACTCTCTCCAGAACCTCATATGGCCCGATAAAACGAGGACTCAGTTTCCCCTTTCTGTCGAATCTCATAATCTTCTTCCAAAGGGAAACCTTGAGGAATACTTTGTCACCCACTGCATAATCAATATCCCTTCTCTTCAAATCAATATAGAACTTCTGACGGTCTGATGCAGTCTTAAGTCGATCTCTGATCACCCTGATCTTCTCCTCGGTCTGTTGAACAATTTTGGGCCCAATCATCTTCCTTTCACCTACCTCATCCCAGCACAGGGGAGTTCTGCATTTTTTTACCATACAAAGCTTCATATGGAAGCATCCCAATGCTTGATTGGTAGCTATTGTTATAAGCAAACTCAATCAAAGGCAAGTGTATGTCCCAACTGCCCTCAAACTCAATCACATAAGCCCGTAGCATGTCCTCCAAGATCTGAATTACCCTCTCAGACTGGCGATCTGTCTGTGGGTGGAATGTCGTGCTGAAGTTTAATATAGTTCCTAGGGCTCTCTGAAGACTACCCCAGAATCTAGAAGTGAACCTAGGATCTTTGTCTGATATGTTGGATACTAGCACTCCATGCAGTCTTAATATCTCATCAATGTACAACTTGGTCAATCTTTCTAAACTGTAGTCCATCCAAACTTGTAGAAAATGAGCAGACTTGGTTAGTCTGTCAACTATGACCCATAATGCATCATGGCTCTTTTGTATCCTCGAAAGTCCCATCACAAAATCCATTGTTATTCGTTCCCATTTCCATTCCAGTACTGGTAGTGGATGTAACAACTCAGCAGATACTTGATGCTCTGCCTTTACTTGTTGACAAGTTAGGCATTTGGAAACAAATTTTGCCACATCTCTTTTCATACCCATCCACTAGTAATGCTCTTTTAGCCCTCTATACAATTTTATGCCACCAGGGTGCATGGCAAAAGGAAACTCATGTGCTTCCTTCAAAATGATCTGTCTCAAGTCAACGTCATTAGGAACGCACATTCTGCCCTGGTGAAGCAGTAGACCGTCATCTCTTACTGAGAATTCTGGTTTCTTGCCCATTCTGACTTCTTCTAATAGCTTCTGATACTTCTGATCAGCCATTCTAATCTGATCAATCAACACTGGCTGTACATGCCATGCAACTGCTATCTGCCCCTCATCATTAATCTCTAAGCTGGCATGTAATGATCTCAACTCATGTACTATAGATAAAGGAGTAACACGTAGACTTGCCGCAGACTTGTGACTTAAGGCGTCAGCCATAACATTAGCTTTCCCTGGCTGATAGTCTATCAGATAATCATAGTCTTTTATCAACTCTAACCATCTCCTCTGTCTCAAATTCAACTCTTTCTGAGTGCCCAAGTACTTCAACCTCTTATGATCTGTGTAGATGTAGCACTTCTCCCCATACAAATAGTGTCTCTAGATCTTAAGAGCAAACACAATAGCTGCAAGCTCCAAGTTATGTGTTGGATAATTCCTCTCATGCGGTTTTCAGCTGGCCTGATGTATAAGCAATGACATTTCGATCTTGCATCAATACACAACCTAACCCATTATGAGAAGCATCACTATAAACTGTATACTCTTTACCCGGTGTAGGTAAAGTCAGGACTGGAGCCTCAGTCAAACACCTCTTCAATTCATCAAAACTCTACTGGCATTTATCCGTCCACTGAAATTTCACAGCTTTTTGAAGTAATTTGGTCAATGGAGATGCCAATATGGAGAATCCCTTCATAAACTGACGGTAGTATCCAGCTAACCCTAGAAAACTATGAATTTCTGTGATATTTCTGGGTGGCTTCCAATTAAGGATAAATTCTATCTTGCTAGGATCTACCTTAATACCTTATGCTGATACTATGTGCCCCAAAAATGATATCTCGTTCAGCCAAAATTCACACTTCGACAATTTGGCGTATAGCTTTTTCTCCCTCAAAGTTTGCAGTACAATCCGCAGATGTCTATCATGCTCTTCTGCACTCCTCGAATAGACCAAGATATCATCTATGAACACCACTACAAACTGGTCAAGATATGGTCTGAAGATAGTGTTCATCAAATCCATAAAAGCATCCGGAGCATTAGTTAACCCGAATGGCATAACCAAGAACTCATAATGGCCATTACGGGTTTTAAAGGCAGTTTTAGGAATACTCTGCTCTTGTACTTTCAGTTGATAATAACTTGATGTCAGGTCAATTTTGGAGAACACAGCTGCACCCCTCAACTGATCAAACAAATCATCAATGCGGGGCAATGGATATCTGTTCTTTATTGTCACCTTATTCAACTACCGATAGTCAATGCATAATCGAAGAGTGCAATTCTTCTTCTTTACAAACAACACTGGCGCTCCCCAAGGTGACACACTAAGGCGTATGAAGCCCTTATCAAGCAGCTCTTGCAACTGCACTTTCAATTCTTTCAATTCTGCTGGAGCCATTCTATATGGTGTTATGGAGATTGGGCCCACACCAAACATAACCTTAATCTCAAACTGCACTTGTCTTTCTGGAGGTAATCCTGGCAATTCATCAAGAAACACATCCAAAAAATCACATATTGTGGGGGTGTCCCTCAATGCTAGACTACCCACTTGGGTGTCTATTACATGTGCCAAGTACACCACACACCCCTTCCTAATCATTTTTCTGGCTAGTGTAGCTGAAATAATGTTTGATGGCAGTAAATGCCTCTCCCCATGTATTACCACATCACTATACAGAGGAAGATAAAAAGTGACTATCTTCAGTCTACAGTTAATCATTGCATGATGCCTGGCTAACCAATCCATGCCCAAGATAATATCATAATCTCTGAAGGGCATTTCAATCAAATTTGACAGAAAAACATGTCTTTGGATCACCAAAGGACAGTCTCTCTATAGATTCTGTTGACCCTAACCTCCTAACCTAATGGACTAGTTACTAGCACATCATAGTCCATTTATATACACTGGATAGCAGTAGAACACATCACACTAGCATTGACATATGAATGTGTGGAGCCAGGATCAAACAACACATATGTATCTTGGTCAAGGATAGAGAAAATACCAGGTACTACATCTGATGTTTCAGCCTCCTCTCTCTGTTTCATGGTATACACTCTAGCTGGTGCACCACTTGGTTTTGGCTAGTTAACAATACTTTGACTTTCATGAATGCTACCAGGACCCTTACCTCTGCCTCTACCTCGACTAGCTGGTTGTGACCCTCTAGGTGCAGAGACTTGGGTTAATCCCTCAGATGTAGCAGAAGGTCTAGATCGGCGTGGACTAGTACAATCCTTAGCAAAATGTCCGCTCTCTCCATAGTTAAAACATGCATTGGTGGCCTTGAAACACACCCCACCGTGTGTTTTACCACAAGTCTCACACTGCGGGACTGATAAAGCTCCTCGAGATGCCTGCTGGGTCTGCTTACTAGACCGAGGTGGTCTTTGGCCAGAGTATCTGCCTCTGCCAGATCTGCGAGAGCTGGATCCCCCAAATTGTTTCCTCTTCCTAGAACCACTCTCAGTAGCCTGACCCATAGCCTTTTCAATCTTTTCTTTCTCTTGAGTGCCCTTCTTCACCACCCCTTCTAATTCTATCTTTTCCTGTTCCAGGGCTTGTGAAATCAGCTTAGAAAAATTCTGGTGTCTGAATCCCACAACTTGCATTCTTAAGCTAGGCCTCAACCCAGCCTCAAACCTCTTACATCTGTCTATGGGGGTGGAGACTAAGCTTCCAGCATAATGACTTAGCCTTGAAAAGTCCTGCTCATACTCTACTATTGTTCTGTCCCCTTACTTCAAGCTCAAGAATTCTTGCAATTTCATATCTACATAAGCATCAGGAACCCATTTCTGCCTGAATTCCCTCAGGAAGTCTATCTATGTTAGCACAGGTGGCTCAACTAGGCTGTGGGGGATGGTCTTCCACCATTTATATGCATCCCCTTACAATAGAGAAACAGAGTACTTGAACTTCAGCTCTTCTACACACTGCAGTTTTCTAAAAACCTGTTCCATTCTCTCTAACCACTGTTCTACCTCCAGTGGATCCACAGTGTCCTTAAACTCGGTGGCCTCAAATTTCATTAATTTTTCATATTGCCGAGTCGAGGGCTATGGTTGTGCTGCAGGTGCTTGCATATGAGCTTGAGGTGACATATTTCCTGCCATTGGTTGGAAAAACGCAGCCATCTGCTGTGCAAACTGAGTAGGAAACTCCAGTGCTAGAGTAGGAGCTAGAGTGGCTGACCCACTCACGTTCTAGAGTGCTGGGGCTTCCCCTTGGACCTCATCCTCGACAGATTGCTCCAAGGAATGATCTCCCTCTTCCATTCCGTTTCCCAAAAATTTCTACTTCCTAAGATCAAATACAAGGAGGTTGATCTCCGTTAGTGCATATTCATAATGTAAATATGTCATATGTATTAAGTAAAGACACTTGAGCAGTTGTACTTATTAAAGAAATATTCACATACATAGTCAAAATTCATTGAAAAACCATGCTCTGATACCACTAAAACATGTAACACCTTACCCCTCTGTAAGGCATAACATGATCCCGTAGAATACCTAATGAACTACCGAACTTCACCTAATGATAACTCATTAAGTACCCTACAAGGGATTTTAAAACAATTTTCTTACTTTTTGGAAGTGGTGAGCATTTTCTAATAGGTATTAAACATTTAATTAAAGTTTATTAATTAGTTAAAATTTTTGTCCCTTTTTATTTGTCCGCAAATTTTAGAAAATTTCAGCAGAGTGCCGTCTATATTTTGAGAAAATAGTTCTTCCAAAACCTATAAAAACACTTCCAACAATTATTTTGACAACTTCCAACCCAAATCAACTCAAGTCAACACAATTTAATTCATTTCCACAACTCAACCAAAAATTTGTCATCTCAAAATACTTCACAAATTCACTCACGATGCATATAGTACTTAATTTATAAATACAAATCTTAATTTATAAAAAGAAAATCCAAAATAACATTATTACAATTTACTGTACAACTGCTCAACTTTTCATTAATACATAAGACATTACAATATTTACATCAAATAACTATAGGGGTATAAATAAATACCCGTACAAAAATATTAGCGAAGTCCTTGCCAATTCAGCAGCTCACCCTGCTGCTTTTTCCTTGCCTTTATCTGCGATAGCAAAATAAGCTATCGCTGAGTATAAAAATACTTAGTGGTGTATAATAAAAATTTGAAATGCAATACATAAAACATTCATTGAAAAATCATAATTTAAATATTTCACAATTATGAAAACTCATTATAGCACAATTTTGGTCAAACAATTTAATAAATATAGTGTTACCAATTCATACACAACTTATGCCATGACACAAAATTTCCGATCAATACCGCGTTGTACTCAACGACAAAGGAATCTACAACTCCACTAATCGAAATCAATGAGGGAGGTGGCTAGCTAGCTAATGAGTACTCATTCGATCTACAACCTCAACTGGTAAATCAGAGAGGGAGGAAAATAATCGATCTCAACCCCATAAATGGAGGAGGAATAATAAGGCACTGTCATGCTAAGTGTGAATCAGAAATCAATTTAAAAAAATTTATTCAAATATTGCATGCAAAATCAAATCAATTTCCAAAGTCACATTTTCATTCACAAAGTGGCAACACAAATGTTCTTAAACTCAAAATTAACACAAAAATTTCATAGTCCATACTAAATCAAATTTTCAATGAGAAAATGCTTAAATAGGGTTTATTGTGCACAAACCTGACAAGAGTCGCCTCTAGGCCTTGACTCAGTCCTTTAGACCTTCCGAATCTTTTTAAGCTAAAACATGAAATTTATAGTGTTTAGTATCTTTTCCTCACAATAATTTCAATAATTAATTCATATATGTTCAATTCTAGCCCCAATATGCTTAAACTTATATTCTTAAAAATTTTCATGTTGAGGTTACTATTTATGGTACTATTCAAGTCAAACTATTGACTTTCTTATGCTTAAAAGGTATGGGAAATCCAACTATACTCACATATCACATTTTGGTTACCTAACTTATTGGTTTTGGTCATTTTCTCAAAACTTAAGTCTTTTAGGCAAACTTTCAAATTTTCAGTTTTGGTGACCTATTTTGCACTATTCCATTGGTCATGTTGCTGTTAGAATTTGGCTAAGTTTTCTTCATAGAAATTGTTCCTTATTGTCTTAAATTTATTTTTCTTTTTGAATCACTCCAGTTGGAGTTTTGTAGCTCAAGTTATAGAAATTTAAACATGGCTGGCCAGATTGGCCTAACCCAGATTTTCTGGGCACTAAAACTGGTTCTGGCAGTTTTAGGTCAATAATTTTGGTTGGCTAAATGACTTGGTTAAGGGCATAATTTGGGTTTGTGTTCTCCTTTAAAGTTGTAGGTCTATATCTCAGCTTTCTACTGGTAAAATTTCAGGTCATTTGGACCTGCCTAGCCCAAGTTATGGCCAAATGAATAAACACTGTTCATTTGGTCAATTTTGTACAGGGTAGAACACCTAATTCCGGATTTGGTCAATTTGTTCACTATCCTATGGTCACTTTCTCGGCATGATTCCTAAATGAAAAATGTGCCATTTTATGTCTAGTTTCATTCTTAATTAGCCTTACACCAATTGGGTTGCTAAATTTTCAGTTTTGGTCCCTGAAAGGGACCTTGGTCATGCTGCCTACACAATGACCATATCCAATCCGAATCTCCATTTGATTCCAACACTTCCAACATACCACAATTGGTCATAAATGACTATTTTTCAGCTCAAACTAGGTCAAACACACCATTTGACCAATTCTCAAAGTTTTGTCTCCCAAACCCTAGGTCTAAAACCCTAACTCACTAATTTTGTTACATTTTACTAAATCAAAACATATAAACATACTTTCTCAGCTCATTCAAGCTTTCTAACATGTTTTATTCAATCAAACTCATGCAAATCATTCTCCTATATAGGCTGGCCGAAATTCACATATTGTGCTCCAACAATTTTTTTCTTTTCCATTTTTCATAATTTCTAAGTTTATTCAACTATAAACACAATAATTAAACTAGAAATACAAAGTTTAGCTTACTAACCTTGGTATAGCTTTTCAATCTTCAATTCCTTCAACTTTTTCTTCTTTTTTTCTCCTTTAATCTTCTTTTCAAGGTTTGCTTATAATTTTTCTTCAAGAAAATTAAAGGATTTATAGTGAAATTTGGTGTTTAGAAAGCTTAAGAATAAGCTTTCATGGAGGAATTTTGAGAGAGAGACAAGAGAGAGAGAGAGACGGCAAGAATGGAAGAAGAAGACTAAAATGATTTTCTTTCTTTTTTTTTTTTCATTTGCATATATTTATCCATAATTTGACTTAGTCAATTTAAGCAATTAAATTAAAATGAATTATGAAGTCATGCATGATGTCATCTATGTGATGTCATTAATCTAATTTCCTTTTCTTTTCTTATTCTTTTATTCTTCCTATACTACTTTAATTTAATTCTCGATTTCAAAATTTTCTTTTCTCCAATTTTATTTGACAGTTAGGTCAGGAGTCAGCTCTAGGAATCAATTGACCAAATTGCCCCTAGCAGGTTCGACCCAGTTTGTAAATAATTCAGTATTTTATCCGGATCCCTAACCTAATTATTTGACCAGTTTAACAATTCTTTTTCGTGATTTTCTCTTTTCCACTGTGTTCGCAATAGTCCTAAGGACCGCAGCATCACATTTTACGGTTCGAAATTTGAGTTTAAATCGACCTCGTAATCCTTCTCGAGAAGGTCACCCATCACTGTAACTCTCGGCTCATTTAACTTCTTGTGTTCTGTTTTTCTTATTTATTCTTAACTAATTGACAACTGCTAATTATTTGTGTTCAGGGCTCATCTAGTTATCTTAGATGTGGTTCTAATCCCCTTTATTATCCGAAAAGCCACCGGTCACTGGAGTAATGAAATATACCAGGCTATACAAATAGGGGTGTTATAGTTTACATAATATATTTATATGTAATAGAAAAGGTCCATTGATATTTTATTAGAAATTCTATTCTTAAGTTGTTAAGAATATGAGTGATAGTATTTCTAGCACAAAGTATCATAAATAGGTTCACATTCGAGGATACTTCACAATAAGGACATGACTTATCCAGAAAGATTGTAATCATGTTTGTTCCCAAGTTATTTATACGAGATGTAAATAAGATGGAATGGTGAGTCTCATGTCATATAACAAACATGATAGGCATTTATCCATGATAAGTAGGCCGAACCAGTGACACTTATGACAAGCACATGGAGTTTACTCTTGTCAATGCATTGTCATAAATTATATCAGTGCATATAATCTTTAGACCTAGGATATCACAGTTATCTTGTATATAGGTGGTTTGAGTTTGATACTGCTTTCATATTTATACTGTGTATGGGTATATGGGCATGTGTTGGCTCCTACTAGTTATATATGGAGGTAGGTGTTGATCAAGATGGAATCTGTTCCTCTAAGTAAATAGGGATAAAATCCTATGTTCATTTAATTGTTCTTGATGTTTGAAGTTCCTGGCCAGAACAGATAGATTTATTCAGAAAATAGTTTCTGATGAGAAAATCTTTTTAATCAAGAGCTAAAATTAAAAGAGAACATAATATTCATGGCAAATGGGATTTGACATAAACTATGACTCCAGCTCGAATTGGGATTTTGTAACAGAGAGATTCTAGTGCATGGTAACATATGATTATAGGTTCATTTAAGGTAAACCTTATTACTGATTGGGTGGCTATGGCATGCTATGCTAGGTGTTAACCAAAGTCTATGAGCTGCATAAAATGATTTAGAGAAATCATTTATAGTAAGAAAGAGTTCTGATGATATTAAGAGTTGATATCATGCCTCATTGCCAATTAGTGATGAACCTAGTAAGTCACACATATACACAAGCAATCACAAAATTAAATATGATTTAATTAATTAATTAAAGAGTTTAATTGATTAATTAAATAGGTTTGGTTTGCAATTAGATTGTAAAGTCCCTAGCATGGCTTGAAACCAAATCTAGGTTATTGGATGTATAATATAAGTTAAATTTATATTTAAAGTGTTTAAATATGAATTTAATTATGAGAAATTAATTAATAGAGATTAATTAATTAATTTATATTTGATATAAATTGATTAGAAGAAGAGAAATAATTATTTTGGGTTGAGAACTCAAAATTAAGACACAGGGGTATTTTGGTCATTTCACAGGGTGACATGTGGCACCATGAGATGGTGACACATAAGCTTGCCATATGTTTTTTAATAATGTAAGATGATCAAATTCAAGATTAAATATAGGTTTGACACTTGGCACAATGTGATTGGGTCAATTAAACCTAGAACTAATCAAAAGGTGACATGTGGCAAGGGTTTTAAGTGGTGACCTAGCTATATAAGTATAAGGATGAAAGAACAAAAAAAAAAAAAAAACAAGCTGCTGGTTTTCTTTTTGTGCCGCCACATTGGAGACCTCTCCCTTCTCTTCTTCATCTCTCATCAATTCAAAGAGTTTAGACAACAATCTCTTGAATTAAAAATACTAGAAATCATTTCTAGTGTCCTGTATACATCTATAATCTCTTAAAAGGCAAAACTTGAATTTCTAATTGATTGAAAAGGCTTGAGAAGCTGTTCAAGGGCTGCCATTAGTGATCTTGGTGTGGACAAGCTAGAGGGACAACACCTGGTGTCCTAAGGCGCATCCCAAAGGTGCAAAACTGTCACACCTTAACCCTCTGTAAGGCATAATATGATCCTGTAGAATGCCTAATGAACTACCGAACTTCACCTACTGATAACTCATTAAGTACCCTACAAGGGATTTTAAAACCATTTTCTTACTTTTTGATAGTGGTGTGTGAAGGATATGAAGCGTGAAAAATACAAGTTTATACCATTAAATTCAAAAATTTTCACCTAGGGTCACATGCATCATGCAAGATTTATTTTTATCTATTTGATTTCAATGATAAACAACATATTAAAGCTCTTTTAATATGTTTTTGGATCTGTATTTGCCATTTAAGATTTTAAAATTAATCATATTAATTTTAGAACCCTAGATTAAATCAAGAACGATTACAATAACCTCTTGATGCACTGCAGCGTGTCTGCGCCTTTGAGATTCGTCTTCAGGACACCAGATGTTGTCCCTCTAGCTTGTCCACACCAAGAACACCTATGGCAGCCCTTGAACAGCTTCTAAAGACTTTTATATTAATTAGAAATTCAAGTTCTGCCTTTTAAGAGATTAGAGATGTAAACAGGACACTAGAAACAATTTCTAGTGTTCTTAATTCAAGAGATTGATGGCTAATCTCTTTGAATTGATGAGAGATGAAGAAGAATAGATAAAAAGCCTCAAAGTGGCGTGACAAAGGAGAGGAGTAGCTGCTAGTTATTTTTTCTTTTCATAACCACACTTAAATAGCTAGGTTAACACATTAAACCCTTGCCACATGTCACCCTTTGATTAGCTCTAGGTTTAAGTGACCCAATCACATTGTGCCAAGTGTCAAACCTATATTTAATCTTGATTTTAATCATCTTACATGATTAAAAAAACATTTTGCAAGCTTATGTGTAATCCCATGTGTCACCATCTCATGGTGCCACGTGTCACACTGTGAAATGACCAAAATGCCCCTGTGTCTTAATTTTGAGTTCTTAACTCAAAATAATTATTTTTCTTCTTCTAATTAATTTATATCAAATATAAATTAATTAATTAATCTCTATTAATTAATTTCTCATTAATTAAATTCATATTTAAACACTTTAAATATAAATCTAATTTATACTACACATCCAATAATCTAGATTTGGTTTCAAGTCATGCTAGGGACTTTGCAATTTAATTGCAAACCAAACATATTTAATTAATCAATTAAACTCTTTAATTAATTAATTAAATCATATTTAAATAGGTGATAACTTGTGTATGTGTGTGACTTACTAGGCTCATCACTTATTGGCAATGAGACATGATATCAACTCTTAATATCATCAGAACTCTTTCTTACCATAAATGATTTCTCTAAATCATTTTACGCACCTCATAGACCACGATTAACACCTAGCATAGCATGCCATGGCCACCCAATTAGTAATAAGGTTTACCTTAAATGAACTTATAATCATATGTTACCATGCACTAGAATCTCTCTGTTACAAAATCCAACTCAAGCTGGAGTCATGGTTTATGTCAAACTCCATTTGCTGTGAATATTATGTTCTCTTTTAATTCCAGTTCTTGATTAAAAAGATTTTCTCATCAGAAACTCTTTTATGTATAAATCTATCTGTCCTGGCCAGGAACTTGAAACATCAAGAACAATTAAATGAACATAGGATTTTATCTCTATTTACTTAGAGGAACAGATTCCATCTTGATCAACACCTACCTCCATATATAACTAGTAGGAGCCAACACATGCCCATATACCCATACATAGTACAAGTATGAAAGTAGTATCAAACTCAAACTACTTATATACAAGACAACTATGCTATCTCAGGTCTAAAGATTATATGCACTGATATGATTTATGACAAAACATTGACAAGAGTAAACTCCATGTGCTTGTCATAAGTGTCACTGGTTTGGCCTACTTATCATTTATAAGTGCCTATCATGTTTGTTATATGGCATGAGACTCAACTTTCCATCTTATTTATATCTCATATAAACAACTTGGAAACAAACATGAATGCAATCTTTCTGGATAAGTCATGTCCTTATTATGAAATATCCTCGATTGTGAACCTATTTATGATACCTTGTGCTAGAAATATTGTCACTCATATTCTTAACAACTTAAGAATAATATTTCTAACAAAATATCAATGGACCTTTTCTATTACACATAAATATATTATGTAAATGGAAATGTGGAAATGCCTTTTATTAATAAAAATATGTACAAGATACATACTAAATGATATGCTCTAGGGCATACTACTAACAATCTCCCACTGGCACTAGAGCCATTCATTACAATACCTTAGACCTATCTTCTCAAGATGTCGGTCTAACTGAGTCTGTGACATAGGCTTAGTGAATGGATCAGCTGGATTTTCAGCTGATGCTATTTTCTGCATGGCTACATCGCCTCGCCCAACTATTTCTCTGATAATGTGGTAGCGCCTTTCTATGTGTTTGGATTTACAGCGAGACCTTGGTTCCTTAGCAGTATGATCGCTCCATTATTGTCATAGTGTAGTGGAACCTGCGACTTAATGGAAGGAATTACTGTAAGTTCTATCACGAACTTCTTTATCCAAATAGCTTCCTTTGCGACATCGATGCGACAATATACTCAGCCTCTATAGTGGAATCTGCAGTCGTGCTCTGTTTGGAACTCTTCCAACTGACTGCACCTCCATTACAAATGAACATATATCCAGAGTTAGACTTTCTATCATCGATATCTGATTGGAAATCAGAATCAGTATAACCATCCAATTGCAAGTCTCCACCTCCATAAATCAAGAATAAATCCTTAGTTCTTCTCAAGTACTTAAGGATATTCTTGTGACTATCGATGTTCCAAACCTGGATTGGATTGATACCTGCTAGTCAAACTAACAGCATATGCGATATCCGGCCTAGTATACAACATTGCATACATTAAACTTTCAATAGCCGAAGCATATGGAATCCTGGCCATCTTATCTCTTTCTTCAGGTGTCTTTGGAGACATCTATTTAGAAAGGTGGATACCATGTCTCACTGGTAACAATCCTCTCTTGGAATCAAGCATGTTAAACCTCTTTAACACCTTTTCCAAGTATAGACTTTGGGATAAATCAATTATTCTTTTCGCTCTATCTCTATAGATGTGAATCCCAAGAACATAGGTTGCCTCCCCTAAGTCTTTCATGGAGAATGTATTTGACAACCATACCTTTATAGTCGTCAACATACCTGTGTCATTACCCATCAACAGTATGTCATCCACATATAAGACAAGGAAAGTGATAGCACTGTCACTAACCTTCTTATATACACATGGCTCATCCTCATTTTTGATAAAACCAAAGGATTTAATAGCTTCATCAAAACGGATGTTCCAACTCCTCGAAGCTTGTTTCAACCCATAAATGGATCGCTTTAGCTTGCATACCTTGGAACCATCTTGGGATTCAAAACCCCTAGGTTGTTCCATGAAAATGTTTTCTTCAATGTATCCATTGAGAAAGTCGCTTTGACATCCATCTGCCAAATCTCATAATCATAGTATGCAGCTATTGCTAATAAAATCCTAATTGATTTAAGCATGGCAACAGGCGAAAAAGTCTCCTCATAGTCAATTCCTTGCCTTTGGCGAAACCCTTTCGCTACTAGCCTTACCTTATAGGTCTCTACCTTTCCATCAAAACCAATTTTCTTCTTGAAAACCCATTTGTTCTCTATAGGTACAATACCTTCAGGTGGGTCAACAAGATCCCAAACTTGATTCTTATACATGGAATCAATCTCGGATTTCATAGCATCAATCCATTTTGAAGAGTCTATATCTGATGTAGCTTCTTCATAAGTAAGTGGATTATCTCCATGATCTACTTCTTCATGAGTAGACAACTCTTGTTCTTCTTCATGAAGAAAACCATATCTCACTGGTGAGTGAGATACCCTAGTTGTTCTACGAGGAATAGCTATAGATGTTTCATCAACGGGTATAGGTTGACTAGATGGATCTATATCCATCTGATTTGTTGGTTGGTCAGAATTCTCCAATTCTAACTCTATTTGCCTTCCTTTGCCTCCTTCTTGAACAAACAGTTGTTCAAGAAATGTGGCATCTCTACTTATCACAACCTTTTATGAAGTAGGCAAATAAAATTAATATCCAAAACTATCTTTTGGATATCCAACAAATCGACCTTTTTCTGATCTGGTCTCCAATTTATCAGTGTTCAGCTTTTTGATATAAGCTGGACAACCCCAAATCTTAACATGCTTAAGACTTGGTTTTCTTCCACGCCATATCTCATAAGGTGTGGAAGAAACTGATTTTGATGGAATCTTATTTAGAATATACAAAGCTGATTCTAATGCAAATCCCCAAAAGAAGATTGGCATATCAGTATAGCTCATCATACTACGTACCATATCCAATAGGGTACGATTTCTCCTTCGGATGCACCATTCGGTTGTATGCGTTCTGGAGGAGTCACCGAGAAACAATGCCATGCTCTCTCAAGTATTCATCAAATTCAAGACTCAAATATTCACCTCCACGATCGATCGAAGAGCTTTAATACTCTTTCTGTTTGATTTTCTACTTGATTTAAATTCTTTGAACTTTTCAAAGATTCATGTTTGTATTTCATCAAATACAAATACCCAAACCTTGATTTATCATCAGTAAAGGTAATAAAATAATGAAAACCCCTCTAGCCATTTCTTTAAATGGACCACATACATCACTATGTATTAGCTCCAAAATATTTTCAACTCTTAGCCCTTGTCCAACAAAGGGTGATCTAGTCATTTGCCTCAAGGCAAGATTCACAAGTTGGAGTAGGCTCGAGCCCAATGAGGATAGAATCCCCATTTTCTCGGTTTGCAATCCTATCTTCTGCAACATGACATAACCTTAAGTGCCAAATATATTTTGAACTTGAGTTGGTTTTCACCATGGCATTGCATTCTTTTAGATCACTTGCATTCAATTTGTGTTTGTCATTATTATCCAAATAATAAAGACCATCATTCATATAACCTGAACCAACATATTTATTTCCAAAATAAATATTGCAAACATCATCTGTGAACTGAAATTCATAGCCATTTCTAGTCAAACTAGATATAGAAATGATGTTCTTAAAAGCATTAGGTACAAATAAAATATTATCTAAACACAAAACATGTCCAAACATGTAAAAAGATTTAGATCCTATGGCTAAAGCTTCAACAGTTGAGCCATTGCCAATCTGGACTCTAATATCTTGAGAACGCAAGCTGCTACTATTTGCTAGTTCCTGCATATCATTAGAAATGTGAGAACTGGCACCAGTATCTAAAACCCAATCTGTAGATGAACTATGAGTATCATCAGAATCTAAATAACAAAATGTGGACATACCTTCTGATGGTGTATCCTTCTTGTCCTTCAGAGAAGTAAGATACTTTAGGCAATTCCTTTTCCAGTGCCCATCCTTTTGGCAGTGGAAACACTTTCCTTTGCCTCCATCAGCTTTAGTCTTCCTTTTCTGTTTAGCTATTTTCTTGGAAGGACCAGGAATCTGAGGTTTCTTTTTCTTATTGCCCTTCTTCTTGTTGGACTTTCCAGTAGAAAAAGATGCAACCAAAGCTACCTCTTTTCCTTTATTGCCTGGCATATTCTTTTGGGCAATAACAAGCATGTTGAGTAAACCAGCTAAGGTGCATTCTTGTTTAGTCATATGGAAATTTGTCACAAAATTCCCAAAAGACTCAGGAAGGGACTGAAGGATCAAATCCATCTGTAGTTGGAAATCCATGTTGAAGTCAAGATGTTCCAACTGCTCAATCAGCAGAATCATCTTGTGGACATGATCCCCAATATTCTGTCCCTCAGACATCCTCATACGGAATAGCTGTCTAGATATCTCATACCTAGCATTCCTGCTGTGCTCACCATACAACTCTTGTAGGTGAAGGAGGATCTCACTCGCACTTTGCATGTTCTCATGTTGCTTCTGTAACTCATTACTCATGGAAGCAAGCATGTAACACTTAGCTCTCATATCATGCTCCTTCCACTTGTCCAAAGTTTCATGTTCCTCTTGTGTGGCCTCTGGAGGTAAGGGACCAGGAACATTTGAATCTAGAACATATCCTATATGTTCAAGGTTCAGGACAAGTTTCAAATTTCTTAACCAATCAGACAGATTAGGTCCTGTCAACCTATTATGATCAAGTATGCTTACAAGGATATTGGATGGTGGTGGTTGTTTTGTGCTCATTTTTATCAGAAAATTAACTGCAGAAAATAACCAAATTAATTAGTAAATATATCATGTAATTAACCAAAATGATTATGATCTTTTAATCAAATTAGTCCTCCCACTAACTTAGCGAATCCTACACTTCTAAAGTAGAAAATGGAAATCCTAGTTGGATGTATTTCTAGTGGGTGATTGAATTCTTATAATTCTATTGATCATCCTCAGGTACATCTATTATTGGAATTATAATAAACTATAAGTGAGCAACTCCTTGCCCATCACATCTCATGTGAGGTTCAATCCTTTACCTAGCCCCTAATGCTCAAAATCTCAGGTACATCTATTATTGACTTATCTTGCATCAGTTAAGTTGATCCCATTGAGCCAGTAATTATGCAAATAATTTTAATATCCTCAGGTACATCCAATATTGGCCACTAAACCATTTACATATTTACAACATCTCATGCTTAACAATTGTTCTTAAGAAAATCTCTTAAATTAATTGCATCTTATGCAACTATTTAAAATTTCTTAAAATAATTGCCCCAATGGAGGGCCTATGTTATAATTATATTAATTATAACATTTCCAACTTAATCATTTGTTTAGAAGATTTTATGGTCATTCTAATTACTATTAAGGTCTCACTTTGCACATTATCCAATTAGCATGCATATACATATAATAGCATACATTCCCATACATCTCATGCATTCATGGATAAGCAATAAATATGGTATGATCATGGACTTTCTAAGGGATTCAATTCTGAGCCACCAAGAATTGAATCAGGGCATTCCTAGGTGCATTTCATTCATTCATTCATTCATTTTACAAGAGTTGCTGAAGGAGTACATAATCAACACTTGATCTTGAATTCCTCCCACTGGTCCCACCAATGCTCTTGACCTCCTTGAACTTCTTGCAATCCAATATTACATGGTAATCCTTGGCATACCAAGGCCAATTTACAAGAACTTAAAAAAATGAAATTACAACCCAAAAATTATTACAAACTTAATAATACATGCTCAAAATAAATTAATTAATTTACAATCCTAAAGAAACATAAAAGAAATAAATCCAATCACATTGGTCTTTTATAGTCCATGATCATCCATCATGCATATCACTATTTAACATTTAAATAAAACATACATACTTAAATTAAATTGAATATCTCATATTCAACTTAAAAATCCAGATTTGAATATGATTCAAACAAATTTAAAAATTCAGATTTGAATCTCATTCAAACAAATTTAAAAATTCAGATTTGAATCACATTCAAACATTTTTTAAAAAATCAGATTTGAATCACATTCAAACATTTTTTAAAAAATCAGATCTGAATTTTATTCAATCAATTTTGAAAAATCAGATTTAAAAATGATTCAAACAACTTTAAAAATTCAGATTTGAATCACATTCAAACAACTTTTAAAATTCAGATTTGAATCACATTCAAACAATTTTTAAAATTCTGATTTGAATCATAATTTAATTATGTGATTAAAATTCTAATTAAAAAACTTAATTAGACATAGGATGAGCTTTTAGATCATACAACAATTGTAAATTAAAAAGCAAACCTTACGCTACCTTGAAGAACCATTGTTGCCGCCACCAATGGTGGCTTCACCATGTGTGCCGCCACACATCCATTGCAACCAGCAATGGATCAATCATCTCATGATCAAATCACACAATTAAATCATATAATCAACAATCTAAATGGCAAATATAGTGGCTCTGATACCAATTGAAGGATCAAAAGCGTGAAAAATACAAGTTTATACCATTGAATTCAAAAATTTTCACCTAGGGTCACATACATCATGCAAGATTTATTTTTATCTATTTGATTTCAATGATAAACAACATATTAAAACTCTTTTAATATGTTTTTGGATCTGTATTTTCCATTTAAGATATTAAAATTAATCAGATTAATTTTAGAACCCTAGATTAAATCAAGAATAATTACACTAACCTCTTGATGCACTGCAGCGTGTCTGCGCCTTTGAGATTCTTCTTCAGGACACCAGATGTTGTCCCTCTAGCTTGTCCACACCAAGAACACCTATGGCAGCCCTTGAACAGCTTCTAAAGCTTTTTCTATTAATTAGAAATTGAAGTTCTGCCTTTTAAGAGATTAGAGATGTAAACAGGACACTAGAAACAATTTCTAGTGTTCTTAATTCAAGAGATTGATGGCTAATCTATTTGAATTGATGAGAGATGAAGAAGAATAGATAACAAGCCTCAAAGTGGCGTGAAAAAGGAGAGGAGTGGCTGCTAGTTATTTTTTCTTTTCATAACCACACTTAAATAGCTAGGTTAACACATTAAACCCTTGCCACATGTCACCCTTTGATTAGCTCTAGGTTTAAGTGACCCAATCACATTGTGCCAAGTGTCAAACCTATATTTAATCTTGATTTTAATCATCTTACATGATTAAAAAATATTTGGTAAGCTTATGTGTAATCCCATGTGTCACCATCTCATGGTGCCACGTGTCACCATCTCATGGTGCCACGTGTCACACTGTGAAATGACCAAAATGCCCATGTGTCTTAATTTTGAGTTCTTAACTCAAAATAATTATTTTTCTTCTTCTAATTAATTTATATCAAATATAAATTAATTAATTAATCTCTATTAATTAATTTCTCATTAATTAAATTCATATTTAAACACTTTAAATATAAATTTAATTTATACTACACATCCAATAATCTAGATTTGGTTTCAAGTCATGCTAGGGACTTTGCAATTTAATTGCAAACCAAACCTATTTAATTAATCAATTAAACTTTTTAATTAATTAATTAAATTATATTTAAATAGGTGATAACTTGTGTATGTGTTTGACTTACTAGGCTCATCACTAATTGGCAATGAGACATGATATCAACTCTTAATATCATCAGAACTCTTTCTTACCATAAATGATTTCTCTAAATCATTTTATGCACCTCATAGACCATGGTTAACACCTAGCATAGCATGCCATGGCCACCCAATTAGTAATAAGGTTTACCTTAAATGAACCTATAATCATATGTTACCATGCACTAGAATCTCTCTGTTACAAAATCCCAACTCAAAGTGAGTCATGGTTTATGTCAAACTCCATTTGCTATGAATATTATGTTCTCTTTTAATTCCAGTTCTTGATTAAAAGATTTTCTCATCGAAACTCTTTTACTGTATAAATCTATCTGTCTGGCCAGAACTTGAAACATCAAGAACAATTAAATGAACATAGGATTTTATCTCTATTTACTTAGAGGCAGATTCCATCTTGATCAACACCTACCTCCATATATAACTAGTAGGAGCCAACACATGCCTATATACCCATACATAGTACAAGTATGAAAGCGAGATCAAACTCAAACTACCTATATACAAGATAACTGTGCTATCTCAAGTCTAAAGATTATATGCACTGATATGATTTATGACAAAACATTGACAAGAGTAAACTCCATGTGCTTATCATAAGTGTCACTGGTTCGGCCTACTTATCATTTATAAGTGCCTATCATGTTTGTTATATGGCATGAGACTCACCATTGCATCTTATTTATATCTCATATAAATAACTTGGGAACAAACATGAATACAATCTTTCTGGATAAGTCATGTCCTTATTATGAAGTATCCTCGATTGTGAACCTATTTATGATACTTTGTGCTAGAAATATTGTCACTCATATTCTTAACAACTTAAGAATAATATTTCTAACAAAATATCAATGGACCATTTTTATTACACATAAATATATTATGTAAACGAAAAAGTAGAAATGCCTTTTATTAATAAAAATATGTACAAGATACATACTAAATGATATGCTCTAGGGCAAATTACTAATAGTGTGCATTTTAGTAGGAATTAAAAATATTTAATTGAAGTTTAAAAAATAGTAAAAATTTTTGTCCATTTTTATTTATCCGCAAATTTTGGAAAAATTTCGGCAGAGTGCCGTTTGTATTTTGAGAAAACAGTTCTTCAAAAACCTGTAAAAACGCTTCCAGTAATTGTTTCCACAACTCCCAACCACCAAAATAACTCAAGTCAACACAATTCAATTTAAGTCCACAATTCAACCAAAGTTTGCCATCTCAAATACTTCATAAATTCATTTGCATTGCATATAGTACTTAATTTACAAAAAGAAAATCCAAAATAACAATATTACAATTTACTGTATAACTGCTTAACTTTACATTAATACATATGACATTACAATATTTACATCAACTAACTACAAGGGTATAAACAAATACCCGTACAAAAAGATCAGTGAAGTCCTTGTCAATTCAATAGCTCACCCTGCTGCTTTCTCCTTGCCTTTATCTGTGACAGCAAAATAAGCTATCGCTGAGTATAAAAATACTTAGTGGTGCACAATAAAAATTTGAAATGCAATACATATAACATTCAATAATAAATCACAATTTAAATATTTTGCAAATTATCAAAACTCATTATAGCACAATTTTGGTCAAATAATTTAATAAACATAGTGTTGCCAATTCATACACAACTTAAGCCATGACACAAAATTTTCGATCAATGTCGCGTTGTACACCACGACAAAGCAATCTACAAACCCACTAATTGAAATCAATGAGGGAGGTGGCTAGCTAGCTAATGAGTACTCATCCGATCTACAACCTCAACTGGTAAACAGAGAGGGAGGAAAATAATCGATTTCAACCCCATAAATAGAGGAGGAATAATAAGGCACTGTCATGCTAAGTGTGAATCAGAAATCAATTTTAAACATTTTATTCAAATAATTCATGAGAAATTCGATAAATTTCCAAAGGCATAGTTTCATTCACAAAGTGGCAACACAATTCATGATTAACACCAAATTTTCATAAATCATACCCAATCAAATCGGTAATAAGAAAATAATGAAATAAGATTTATTGTGCACAAATCTGACGTGAGTCGCCTCTAGACCTTGACTCAGTTTCTTAGACCTTCCAGGTCTTGTTCAGCTGAAATACGAAATTTATAGTGTCTCAGTATCTTTGCGTCATAATAATTCCAATAATTAATTTATATATGTTCAATTCTAGCCCCAATATGCTTAAACTTACATTCTTGAAAATTTTCATGTTGAGGTTACTATTCATGATACTATTCAGATTAAAATATTGACTTTTTTATGCTTAATAGGTATGGGAAATCCAATTATACTCACATACCACATTTTGGTTACATAACTTATTGGTTTTGGTTCTTTTTCTCAAATCTTAAATCTTTTAGGCATAATTTCATATTTTCAGTTTTGGTGTCCTATTTTGCACTGTTCCATTGGTTATGTTGCTATTAGAATTTGGCTAAGTTTTCTTCATAGAAGTTGTTTCTTATTGTCTTAAATTTATTTCCCTTTTTGAATCACTCCATTTGGAGTTTTGTAGCTCAAGTTATAGCCATTTAAACATGCCTGGCCAGATTGGTCAGATTTTCTGGGCACCAAACCTAGTTACGCGGTTTAGGTCACTAACTTTGGGTGGCTAAATGACTTGATTAAGTGCATAATTTGGGTTTGTGTTCTTCATGAAAGTTGTAGGGATATGTCTCAGCTTTCTATTAGTAACAATTTCAAGTCATTTGGACCATCATAGACCAAGTTATGGCCAAATGAAATTGTTCATTTGGTCATTTTTGTACAAGTCAGTTTGCCTAATCCAAATTTGGCCAATTTGTTCACTATGCTATGGTCACTTTCTGGGCATGATTCCTAAAAGAAAAATGTGTTATTTTGTGTCTAGTTTTATTCCCAATTGGCCTCACACAAATTGGGTTGGTAAATTTTTAGTTTTGGTCCCTGAAAGGGACCTTGGTCATTCTTCCTGCAGAATGACCATATCCAATCCGAATTTCAATTTGGTTCTAACACTTCTAACACACCACAATTGGTCATACATGACCATTTTTCAACTCAAGCAAAGTCAAACACATCATTTGACCAATTCTCAAAATTTTATCTCCCAAACCCTAGGTCCAAAACCTTAACTTTCATGTTTAGCTCAGTTGTTGAATTCTAAATGCGTACTTAGTATTTATACACTCCATTGCACTTAACTACAACTTTATTTGACCTGCTTAACAATTCTTTTTCATGATTTTCTCTTTTCCACTGTGTTCACAATAGTCCTAAGGACCACGGTGTTATATTTTATGGTTCAAAATTTGAGTTTAAATCGACCTCGTAATCCTTCCCTAGAAGGTCACCCATCGCTGTGACTCTCGGCTCATTTAACTTCTTGTGTTCTATTTTTCTTATTTATACTTAACTAATTGACAATTACTAATTATTTGTGTTTAGGGCTTCTTTAGGTGTCTTAGATGTAGTTCTAATCCCCTTAATTATCCGGACCAACACCGATCACCGAAATAGTGAAATATACCAGGCTATGCAAATAGGAGTATTACAATTCTCCCCCGCCCCCCCCCCCCCCCTTAAAATAAATTTCGTCTCAAAATTTTACCTGGCATCAATCTCTGAACAGCTGTGGATGCTGTCTCCTCATGTCCTCCTCTTGTTCCCAAGTAGCCTTCTGGCCCGAATGATGGTTCCACAGCACTTTGACTAATGGTATCTGCTTATTTCGTAGCTGCTTCACCTCATAAGCTAGAATATCTATGGGTTTTTCCTCATATGTGAGGTCTGGATTCACTTCAATTTCTTCCACTGGTAGTAAATAAGATGGGTCTGATTGATACCTCCTCAACATGACACATGGAAGACATTATGTATCTTTTCTAACTGTGGGGGTAGTGCCAAATGATATGCCAAAGGACCCACTCTCTCTAGAACCTCATATGGTCCAATAAAACGAGGACTCAGTTTCTCCTTTCTGCCAAATCTCATGATTTTCTTCCAAAGGGAAACCTTAAGGAATACTTTGTCACCCACTGCATACTCAATATCCCTTCCCTTCAGATCAATATAGGACTTTTAATGGTCTAATATAGTCTTAAGTCGATTTTTTATCAACCTGATCCTCTCTTCAGTTTGCTGAACAATTTCAGGCTCAATCATCTTCCTTTCACCTACATCATCCCAATACAGGGGAGTTCTATATTTTCTATCATACAAAGCTTCATATGGAGGCATCCCAATGCTTGATTGGTAGCTGTTGTTGTAAGCAAACTCAATCAAAGGCAAGTGTGTGTCCCAACTGCCCTCAAATTCAATTACACAAGCCCGTAGCATGTCCTCCAAGATCTAAATTACCCTCTCAGACTGGCCATATGTCTGTGGGTGGAATGCCATACTGAAGTTCAATATAGTTCTTAGGGCTCTCTAAAGACTACCCCAGAATCTAGAAGTAAACCTAGACTACCCCAGATACAATGGATGTTGGCACTCTATGCAGTCTTACTATCTCATCAATGTATAATTTGGCCAATCTCTCTAAATTATATTCCATCCGGATAGGCAGAAAGTGAGCAGACTTAGTTAATCTATCAACTATGACCCACACTGCATCATGGCTCTTCTGTGTCCTCGGAAGTCCCATCACAAAATCCATCGTTATTCTCTCCCATTTCCATTTTGGTACTGGTAGTGGATGTAACAAACCAGCTAGTACTTGATGCTCTACCTTTACTTGCTGACAAGTTAGGAATTGGAAACAAATTCTGCCACATTTCTTTTCATACCCATCCACCAGTAATGCTCTTTCAGCCCTCTATACATTTTGGTACCACCAGGATGCATAGCAAAAGGAGATTCATGTGCTTCCTTCATAATGATCTATCTCAAGTCAACATCATTAGGAACGTACATTCTGCCCTGGTGAAGCAGTCGACCATCATCTCTAATTGAGAATTCTAGTTTGTTGCCCTGCCGGACTTCTTCCAACAGCTTCTGATACTTCTGATCATTCTGAGTAGCCATTCTAATATGATTAATCAACACTAGTTGTACATGCCATGCAACTGTTATCTGCCCCTCATCATTAATCTCTAAGTTGGCATGTAATGATCTCAACTCATGTACCATAGACAAAGGAGTAACCCATAGACTTGCCATAGTCTTACGACTTAAGGCGTCAGCCACAACATTAGCTTTCCCTGGCTGATAGTCTATCAGATAATCATAGTCTTTTATTAACTCTAACCATCTCCTCTGTCTCAAATTCAACTCTTTCTGAGTGCCCAAATACTTCAAACTCTTATGATCTGTGTAGAAGTAGCACTTCTCTCCATACAAATAGTGTCTCCAGATCTTAAGAGTGAACACAATAGCTGCTAACTCTAAGTCATGTATCGAATAATTTCTCTCATGAGGTTTCAGCTGGCGTGATGCATATGCAATGACATTCCAATCTTGCATCAGTACACAGCCTAACCCATTGTGAGAAGCATCACTATAAACTGTATATTCTTTACCTAGTGTAGGTAAAGTCAGGACTGGAGCCTTGGTCAAACACCTCTTCAATTCATTAAAACTTTGCTGGCATTTATCTGTCCACTGAAATTTCACATCTTTTCAAAGTAATTTGGTCAATGGAGATGCCAACATGGAGAACCCTTTCACAAATCGGCGGTAGTATCCAGCTAACACCAGAAAATCACGAATCTCTGTGATATTTCTAGGTGGCCTCCAATTAAGGACAGCTTTTATCTTGCTAGGATCTACCTTAATACCTTCTGCTAATACTATGTGCCTCAAAAAGGATATCTCCTTCAGCCAAAATTCACACTTCGACAATTTGGTGTATAGTTGTTTCTCCTTTAAAGTTTGCAGTATAGTGTGCAAGTGTCTATCATGCTCTTCTACACTCCTCGAATAAACCAATATATCATCTATAAACACAACTACAAACTGATCGAGGTATGGTCTGAAGATAGTGTTCATCAGATCCATAAAAGCAGCCGGAGCATTAGTTAACCCGAATGGCATAACCAAGAACTCATAATGGCCATAGTGGGTTCTAAAGGCAGTTTTAAGAATACTCTGCTCTTGTACTTTTAGCTGATAATAACCTGATCTCAGGTTAATTTTAGAGAACACAGTTGCCCCCCTCAACTCATCAAACAAATCATCAATGCGGGGCAATGGGTATCTATTCTTTATTGTCACCTTATTCAATTGCCGGTAGTCAATACATAAGTGGAGAGTGCCATCCTTCTTCTTAACAAATAACACTAGCGCTCCCCAAGTTGGCACGCTAGGGCGGATGAAGCCCTTGTCAAGTAGCTCTTGCAACTGCACTTTTAATTCTTTTAGTTCTGCTGGTGCCATTCTATATAGTGTTATGGAGATTGGGTCCACACTAGGCATAACATCAATCTTAAACTGCACCTCTCTTTCTGGAGGTAATCCTGGCAATCCATCAAGGAATACATTCGGAAAGTCACATATTGTGAGGATGTCCCTCAATGCTGGACTACCCACTTGGGTGTCTATCACATGTGCCAAGTACACCTCACACCCCTTCCTAATCATTTTTCTGGCCAGTGCAATTGAAATGATGTTTGACGGCAATAACTGTCTCTCCTCATATATTACTACATCACCATACGAAGGGAGACCAAAAGTGACTATCTTCAGTCTAAAGTCAATCATTGCATGATGCCTGGCTAACCAATCCATGCCCAAGATAATATCATAATCTCTAAAGGGCATTTCAATCAAATCTGACAGGAAAACATGTCATTGGATCACCAAAGGACAGTTTCTATAGATTCTGTTGACCCTAACCTCCTGACCTAATGGACTAGTTATTAGCACATCATAGTCCATTTATACACACTGGATAGCAGTATAACACATCACATTAGCACTGACATATGAATGTGTGGAGCCAGGATCAAACAACACATATGCATCTTGGTCAAGGATAGAGAAAATACCAACTACTACATCTGATGTTTCAGCCTCCTCTCTCTATCTCATGGTATAGACTCTAGCTGGTGCACCACTTGGTTCTGGCTGGTTAATAGTACTCTGACTTCCATGAGTGCTACCAGGACCCCTACCTCTGCCTCTACCTCGACCAGTTAGCTGTGACCCTCTAGGTGTGGAGACTTGGGCTGATCCCTCAGATGTAGCAGAAGGTCCAGATCGGTGTGGACTAGTACAATCTTTAGCAAAATGTCCGCTCCCTCCACAGTTTAAACATGCATCGGTGGCTTTGAAACACATCCCACCATGTGTTCTACCATAAGTCTCACATTGTCGGACTGATAAAGCTCCTCGAGATGCCTACTGGGTCTGCTGACCAGACCGAGATGGTCTTTGGCCAGAGTATCTGCCTCTGCCAGATCTGCGAGAGCTGGATCACCTAAATTGTTTCCTTTTCCCAGAACCATTCTCAGTAGCTTGGCCCTCTTTCTCTTGCGTACCCTTCTTCACCGCCCCTTCTGATTCTATCCTTTCCAGTTCCAGAGCTTGTGAAATCAGCTCAGAAAAATTCTAGTGTCCGAATCCCACCACTTGCATTCTTAAGCTAGGCCTCAACTCAGCCTCAAACCTTTTACATCTGTCTCTGGGGGTAGAGACTAAGCTTCAAGCATAGTGGCTTAGCCTTGAAAAGTCTCGCTTATACTCTGCTATTGTTCTGTCCCCTTACTTCAAGCTCAAGAATTCTTGTAACTTCATATCCACATAAGCATCAGGGACCCACTTCTGCCTGAATTCCCTTAGGAAGTCTGTCCATGTTAACACAGGTGGCTCAACCAGGCTGTGGGGGATGGTCTTCCACTATTTATATGCATCCCCTTGCAATAGAGAAAAAGGAGTTAGCTCTTCTACACACTGCAGCTTTCTGAAAACCCATTCCATTCTCTCTAACCACTGTTCTGCCTCTAGTGGAACCATAATGCCCTTATACTCAGTGGCCCCAAATTTCATTAATTTTTCATATTGCCGAGCCAAGGGCTGTGGTTGTGCTACAGGTGCTTGCATCTGAGCTTGAGGTGACAAATTTCCTGCCATTTGTTAGAAAAATGTAGCCATCTGCTGTGCAAACTGAGTAGGAAATTGCGGTGCTGGAGTAAGAGCTGGAGTGGCTGACCCATTCACATTCTGGAGTGCTAGGGCTTCCCCTTGCACCTCAGCCTTGACAGATTGCTCCACGGAATGATCTCCCTCTTCCATTCCGTTTCCCAAAAATTTCTACTTCCTGTGATCAAACATAAGGAGGTTGACCTCCATTAGTGCATATTCATGATGTAAATATGTCATATGTATCAATTAAAGACACTTGAGCAGTTGTACTTATCAAAGAAATATTCACATACATAGTTAAAATTCATTACAAAACCATGCTCTAATACCACAAAAACATGTCACACCTTACCCCTCTGTAAGGCATAACATGATCCCATAGAATACCTAATGAATTACCGAACTTCACCTATTGATAACTCATTATGTACCCTACAAGGGATTTTAAAACCATTTTCTTACTTTTTGGAAGTGGTGAGCATTTTAGTAGGAATTAAAAACATTTAATTGAAGTTTCAAAACTAGTAAAAATTTTTGTCCCTTTTCATTTGTCCCCAAATTTTGGAAAAATTTCGGCAGAGTGCCATTTGTATTTTGAGAAAACAGTTCTTCAAAAACCTGTAAAAACACTTCCAATAATTGTTTTCACAACTCCCAACCACCAAAATGACTCAAGTCAACACAATTCAGTTTAAGTCCACAATTCAACCAAAGTTTGTGATCTCAAATACTTCATAAATTCATTCACATTGCATACAGTACTTAATTTACAAATACAGATCTTAATTTACAAAAAGAAAATCCAAAATAACAATATTACAATTTACTGTGCAACTGCTCAACTTTACATTAATACATATGACATTATAATATTTACATCAACTAACTACAAGGGTATAAACAAATACCCGTACAAAAAGATCAGTGAAATCCTTGTCAATTCAGCAGCTCACCCTGCTGCTTTCTCCTTGCCCTTATCTGCGACAGCAAAATAAGCTATTGCTGAGTATAAAAATACTCAATGGTGTACAATAAAAATTTGAAATGCAGTATATATAACATTCATTAATAAATCACAATTTAAATATTTCACAATTATGAAAACTCATTATAGCACAATTTTGGTGAAACAATTTAATAAACATAGTGTTGCCAATTCATACACAACTTAAGCCATGACACAAAATTTTCGATCAATGCCGCGTTGTACACCATGACAAAGCAATCTACAACCCCACTAATCGAAATCAATGAGGGAGATGGCTAGCTAGCTAATGAGTACTCATCCAATCTACAACCTCAACTGGTAAACAGAGAGGGAGAAAAATAATCGATCTCAACCCCATAAATGGAGGAGGAATAATAAGGCACTGTCATGCTAAGTGTGAATCTGAAATCAATTTCAAACATTTTATTCAAATAATTCATGAGAAATCCAATAAATTTCCAAAGTCATAGTTTCATTCACAAAGTGGCAACACAATTCATGATTAACACCAAATTTTCATAAATCATACCCAATTAAATCGGTAATAAGAAAATAATGAAATAAGATTTATTGTGCACAAACCTGACGTGAGTTGCCTCTAGGCCTTAACTCAGTCTCTTAGAACTTCCGGGTCTTTTTCAGCTGAAACACGAAATTTATAGTGTCTCAGTATCTTTGCCTCACAATAATTCCAATAATTAATTTAAATATGTTCAATTCTAGCCCCAATATGCTTAAACTTACATTCTTGAAAATTTTCATGTTGAGGTTACTATTCATGATACTATTCAAGTCAAAATATTGACTTTCTTATGCTTAATAGGTATGGGAAATCCAGTTATACCCACATACCACATTTTGGTTACCTAACTTGTTGGTTTTGGTTCTTTTCTCAAATCTTAAATCTTTTAGGCATAATTTCATATTTTCAATTTTGGTGTCCTATTTTGCACTGTTCCATTGGTTATGTTGCTGTTATAATTTGGCTAAGTTTTCTTCATAGAAGTTGTTTCTTATTGTCTTAACTTTATTTCCCTTTTTGAATCACTCCGTTTGGAGTTTTGTAGCTCAAGTTATAGCCATTTGAACATGGCTGGCCGGATTGGTCTAACCCAGATTTTCTGGGCACCAAACCTGGTTCTGGCAGTTTTAGGTCACTAATTTTGGGTGGCTGAATGACTTGGTTAAGGGCATAATTTGGGTTTGTGTTCTTCATAAAAGTTGTAGGGCTATGTCTCAGTTTTCTACTGGTAACATTTCAGGTCATTTGGACCTTCATAGACCAAGTTATGGCCAAATGAACAAACACTGTTTATTTGGTTATTTTTGTATAGGTCAGTTTGCCTAGTTTGAATTTGGCCAATTTGTTCACTATGCTATGGTCACTTTCTGGGCATGATTCCTGGATGAAAAATGTGTCATTTTTTGTCTAGTTTCATTCCTAATTGGCCTTACACCAATTGGGTTGGTAAATTTTTAGTTTGGGTCCCTGAAAGGGACCTTGGTCATGCTTCCTGCAGAATGACCATATCCAATCCGAATTTCAATTTGGTTCTAACACTTCCAACACACGACAATTGGTAATACATAACTATTTTTCAACTCAAGCAAGGTCAAACACATCATTTGACCAATTCTCAAAATTTTATCTCCCAAGCTCTAGGTCCAAAAACCCTAACTTTCATGTTTAGCTCACTTATTGAATTCTAAATGCATACTTAGTATTTATACACTCCATTGCACTTAACTACAACTTTATTTGCATCAAAATCTCTCAACCCTAGTTCACTGCCTCTAGGCTGAAATTCATGTAGTTCTTTAACATATCGTTTTATTTTTGTTTCTTTTCTTTAATTTCTAAGTTAATTTACGTAGCTAAGCATGCATTTAAATAAAAAATTGAAAGTTAAAACACTAACCTTTTCTTTGGATTTCAAGTCTTCAATTCTCTATCTTTCCTCCTTTCTTTTCTTCTTAAATCTTCTTTTCAAGTAGTAATAGCAAGGTTTAAGAGGAGAATTTAGGGGAATTTATGTTTAATTTAGGGTTTAAAAAGCTTAGTGAAGCTTATCAATGGTGGAGAAATGAAGTAAGAGAGAGGGAAGTGAGGGAGAGTATTTTGACCAGATGAAGAAAACAACCCAACAAATTTTTATTCTTTTATTTTTATGTGTTTTTAATCTAAATTAATTCACAATTATCTAATGATAATTTCAAATTTTTAATTAATAAGTTTATTGCATCATGCATGATGTCATGCATGATGTAATAAACTTGATCAACTTTTTCTTTTTCTCTTTTTTTTTTCATTTATTTTTCTTTAGTTCTTTAATTAAATTCTTGATCCCAAAATTTTCTTTTCTCTGATTTTATTGGACAGTTAGGTCAGGGGTCAGTTCTAGGGGTGAATTGATCAAATTGCCCTTCGCTGGTTCGATCCCGTTTGCAAATAATTCAATATTTCTTCCGGATCCCTAACCTAATTATTTGAACTGCTTAACAATTCTTTTTCGTGATTTTCTCTTTTCCACTGTGTTCACAATAGTCCTAAGGACTGCGGCGTCACATTTTACAGTTCGAAATTTGAGTTTAAATCGACCTCGCAGTCCTTCCCGAAAAGGTCATCCATCGCTGTGACTCTCGGCTCATTTAACTTCTCGTGTTCTGTTTTTCTTATTTATACTTAACTAATTGACAATTTCTAATTATTTGTGTTCAGGGCTTCTCTAGGTGTCTTAGATGTGGTTCTAATCCTCTTAATTATCTGGACCGACACCGGTCACCAGAATAGTGAAATATACCAGGCTATCCAAATAGGGGTGTTACACAAACACACTGCAGTGCATCAAAAAGGTTAGTGCACTTGTTCTTGATCTAATCTAGGGTTCTATTGAATTAATCTGTTAATTCTAAAATCTTAAATGGCAAATGTAGATCCAAAACATATTAAAAGAGTTTTAATATGCTGTTTATCATTGAAATCAAATAGATAAAAATAAATCTTGCATGATGCATGTGACCCAAGGTGAAAAATTTTGAATTCAATGATATAAACTTGTGTTTTTCATGCTTTCACTCCTTCATGTCCACCACATGCTCACCAATGGTAGCCCCAAAATTGACTTCCCAAGCCTTGCCAACCACTTGTAATTAAGGGTTAATGCTTTAGAGAAGATAAAGCAGCTAAGTGAGGCTCCTTGAAGCTGTGAATTAAAGCTGTCTTCGGGTATATCATAGGTGTACCCTTTTATATTGAGTTTGATGTAATCATGTAGTTATATGTATGTAATTACATTCTAGTAATTGTACAGAAAAATTTTGTAATATTATTTTGGGACTTTAATCAAATGTAAAGTATTGTAATATTATTTTTCTGAGTTGATCATTTGAAAAGTTCTGTAATATTAATGTTATTACTTCAATGAATGTAAACAACCGAACTTCTTTTTGTGTCTTGTGAAGGATGAATTATTTTTATTATGATGAGATTTGTTAATATGATTTGAAACAATTTGAATTGATTGAGTTTCAATTGGGTATGGTATATTTTTGTAAATTATTTTTTCACAGGTTTGAAGAACTGCGTTACTATAGTTTTAGCTGTAATGATGCGGATTTTCCGCAAAAAATTTTAAAAATGCCTAATTATTTCTAAATAAGTTTTATGAAATGTACCTAAATTGAAAATACTGAATTTAAAATTTTTATCACCACATCAACTTTAAAAATAAATTTGTTTTGTTAAAATCCCTGGTAGTATATTTAATAGATTATCAGTAGTCGAAGTGCGATAATGTATTAGGTCTACTATGGTATTGAAGGAGCGGAAGCATGGAGATTGGTTCATTGGAGCATTGAATTTCAAAATTTTTCTTCTAGGATTTCATGCATCATGCCACATCTCTTATGTGTCTAATTAATTTCAATACTCAATTGCATATTAAAACACTTTTAATATGTATTAGGATTTATGTTTGCCATTCAAGATTATGAATTAACAAATTAATTCATTTAAACCCTAGTCTAAAAGAAGAGTTTGAGCACTAACCTCTTTGATACACTATGGATGCAATTGGCACCTTTAGGAAGCACCTAGGACCCCAAGTGTTGTCCCTCTAGCTTGTCTACACTAAGATCACCAATGGGCAACCCCCAAATCAGCTTCTCAAGCCTTGCCAATCAATTATAATTTGGGTTTTTACCTTTAGAGAGGTTGTATGTGTGTATAGGACACTAGAAACAATTTCTAGCAATTTTAATTTAAAGGGAATGGAGTGATTCTCTTTGAATTGATGAGAAAAGATGAAGAGGAGAGGGAGAGAGAGGTGTGCCACCACCTTGAGATAAGAGAGTATTATATTTTTATTCTTCTTCCTTTTTCCTTTTATAATTAGGTCATTAAGTCGCTTAAACCCTTTGCCACATGTCACCACCACATTGCATCTTATTTTTAATTGACTTCATCACATTAAGCCAAATGTCAAAGCTAGACTTAATATTGACTTTGATCACCGTGCATGATAGGAAAACAAATGGCAAACTTATATGATGCCATGTGTCACCATCTCATGGTGCCACATGTCACTATGTGAAATGACCAAATTACCATTATGTTGTAATTTTGAGTTCTCAACCCAAAATCATTATTTCTCCTCTTCTAATCAATTTATATCAAATAAAAATTAATTAATTTCTCACAATTAAATTCATATTTAAACACTTTAAATATAAATTTAACTTATACTATACATTATTACCTAGATTTGGTTTCAAGACATGCTAGGGACTTTGCAATCTCATTGCAAACCAAACCAATTTAATTAATTAATTAAACTCTTTAATTAATCAATTAAATCACATTTTACTTGGTAATTATCTTGTGTATGTGTGTGACTCACTAGGCTTATCACTAATTGGCAATGAGATATGATATTAACTCTTAATATCATCAGAACTCTTTCTTACCATAAATGATTTCTCTAAATCATTGTAGGCATCTCATAGACCATGGTTGACACCTAGCATAGCGCATCATGGCCACCCAATCAGTAATAAGGAATACCTTAAATGAACCTTTAATCATACATTACCATACACTAGAATCTCTCTGTTACAAAATCCCAATTCGAGCTGGAGTCATGGTTAATATCAAACCCCATTTGCTATGAACATTATATTCTCTTTTAATTCTAGTTATTGATTAATTAGATTTTCTTGTCAGAAACTCTTTTCTGACTAAATCTGTCTGTCCTGGCTAGGAACTTGAAACATAAAAAAACAATTAAATGAACATAGGATTTTATCCCTATTTACTTAGGGTAACAGATTCCATCTTGATCAACACCTATCTCCATATATAACTAGTAAGAGCCAATACATGCCCATATACTCGTACACAGTACAAGTATGAAAGCAGTATCAAACTCAAACCACCTATATACAAGATAATTGTGTTATCCCAGGTCTAAAGATTATATGCACTGATATGATATATAACAATGCATTGACAAGAGTAAACTCCATGTGCTTGTCATATGCGTCACTTGTTCGGCTTACTTATCATGTATAAGTGCCTATCATGTTTGTTATATGGAATGAGACTCACCATTCCATCTTATTTATATCTCATATAAATACCTTGGGAACAAACATGAATACAATCTTTCTGGATAAGTCATGTCCTGTGTGAAGTATCCTCAATTGTAAACCAATTTATAATACTTTGTGTTAGAAATACTATCACTCATATTCTTAACAACTTAAGAATAGAATTTCTAACAAAATATTAATGGACCTATTCTATTACACATAAATACATTATGTAAACGGAAAAGTACAACACAGCATAATTGGAAATTTTGTGTCGTGACCTAAGTTGTGTTATTGATTGGAAAAACTATGATTATTAAATTGTTTGATCGAAGTTGTGCTATATTAAGTTTTGAAACTTGTGAAATGTTTAAATGTGATTTGAAAAAAATTTGTGAAATGTGATAGTGAAATATTTAAACTATGAATTGTTGACAAATGTTTTATATTTTGCATTGTATATTTATTGTGCACCACTGAGTATTTTTATACTCAAAGATAGCTTTCTTTGCTGTCGCAGATAGAGAAAAGGACATAGCAGCAGAGTGAGCTGCTACAGTCAGAGAGGAGCACAGTTGAAGAATTTTTGTACGGGTATTTATTAATACCTTTGTAATTATTTTGATGTTAATGGTTTATTGTCATATGTATTAAGGTAGATTGAGTAGTTGTACAGTTAATGTATAATAATATTATTTTTGAGATTTTACGTCTTTAAATTAACTTATGAATGTAGATTAAATATTTAAAATGCAATGTGCATGAGTTCATGAAATGTTTTGAGATGTCAATTGTTGATTTGAAATTTGGATTTTGAATTGAAGCGTTGCTATTGCTGTTGATTTGAAGTTTGGTGGTTGCAAATGGGGTTGAAATTAATTATTTGGAAGTGTTTTTTATAGGTTTTGAAGAACTGTTTTCCCAAATACAGACGGCACTCTGCCGAAATTTTTATAAAATTTGCAAAAAAATAAAATGGAAAAAAAATCTTAACTAGTTTTCAAACTTCAATTAAATGTTTTTATTTCCTACCAAAATGCTGACCACTTCCAAAATGTAAGAAAATGGTTTTAAAATCCCTTTTAGTATATTTAATGGGTTACTAATAGGCGAAGTACGGTAAATCATTAGATATACTACGGGATCATGTTACATCTTACTAAGGTGTAGGGTGTGACATATTTAGTGGTATCAGAGCAAAGGTTTTAAAATAAATTTTAAACTGTGAATTTGAAATATTTGGTCGGTAAATACAACTGCTCAAATGTTTGATACATATGATATATTTACATCATGAATATTCACTAACGGAGGTCAACCTCCTTGTGTTTGTTATCAGAGAGTAGAAAATTTCTAGGAAACAGAATGGAAGAGGGAGAGCATTCCGCGGAGCAATCTATCGAGGCTGAGGTCCAAGGGGAAGCCCTAGAACTCCAGAATGTGAATGGGTCAGCCACTCCAGCTCCTCCTCAAGCATCGCAGTTCCCTTCTCAATTTGTACAGCAGATGGCCACGTTCTTTCAACAAATGGTAGGAAAAGTGCCACCACAAGCTCAGATGCAAGCACCTGCAGCACAATCACAGCCTCAGGCTCAGCAATATGAGAAGTTAATGAAATTTGGGGCTACTGAATTCAAAGGAACAGTGGATCCACTGGAAGCAGAACAGCGGTTAGAGAGGATGGAACGGGTTTTCAGAAAACTACAGTGTGCTGAAAAGTTGAAGTTCGAATATTCAGTATCACTTCTACAAGGGGATGCATATAAGTGGTGGAAGACCATCCCCCATAGCCTAGTAAAGCGACCGGTCCTCACATAGGTAGACTCTTTGAGGGAATTTTGGCAAAAGTGGGTCCCCGATACTTATGTAGACATGAAGTTGGAAGAGTTTTTAAGTTTGAAGCAAGGGGACAAAACTGTAACAGAGTATGAGCAGGATTTCTCTCGACTAAGCCACTATGCCAGAAGTTTGGTCACCACCCCCAAAGACCGGTGTAAGAGGTTTGAGGCTGGGTTGAGGCCTAGCTTAAGAATGCAAGTGGTGGGGTTCCGACACCAGAATTTTTCTGAATTAATTTCACAAGTCCTGGAACTGAAAAGGATAAAATCAGAATGGGCAGTGAAAAAGAGTACAAAAGAGAAAGTGAAAACTGAAAAAGTTACTGGCCAAGCTACTGAGAGTGTCTCTAGGAAAAGAAAACATTTTGGAGGATCTAGCTCGTGCGAATTGGGTAGAGGTAGATCTTCTGGACAAAAACCTCCCCGATCCGATCAGCAAACTCAGCAGACACACAGAAATACACTGTCGGATCGACTTTGTGAGACTTGTGGTAAACCACATAGTGGAGTATGTTATAAAGCTATAGGAGCATGTTTTAATTGTGGAGGGACTGGTCATTTTGTTAAGGATAGCGTAAGTCCACGCCGTTATGGATCATTTACCATGTCAGAAGGATCAACCCAAGTTTTTATCCCAAAGAGTTCACCAGCAGTTGGCAGAGGCAGAGGCAGAGGTAGGGGTAGTACACCTGAAAATCAGAGCACTGTGAATCAACCAGGACAAGGTGATGCTCCAGTGAGAGTATACACTATGTGACAGAGGGACGAGGATGAGACTTCTGGCATGGTTGCTGGTATTTTCTTTATTCTTAACTAAGATATGTATGTGTAAAAAACTTTTTTGATATGCTAGTGACTAGTCTTTTTAAAATTAATTTTGGAAGAGTTTGTCAGTGAAAAATATTTGCTAGCATACAAGAATTTGTAAAGTTAATTAGTGAGCCTAATTAGGTAAGGCAAGAGAACCTAAAAGTAAGTTACAATAATATAGCTACCTTAGATGCGGGTAAAGGTATTACTGCTGATAGGTGTCAGTGGGCACCATTGTAACACTCCTATTTGTATAGCCTGGTATATTTCACTATTCTGGTGACCGGTGTCGATCTGGACAATTAAGGGGATTAGAACTACACTTAAGACAACTAGATAAGCCATAAACATGAATAATTAGTAATTGTCAATTAGTTAAGTATAAATAAGAAAAACAGAACATAAGAAGTTAAACGAGCTAAAAGTCACAGCGATGGGTGACCTTCTTGGGAACAACTGCGAAGTCAATTTAAACTCAAATTTTGAACCGTAAAATGTGACACCGCGGTCCTTAGGACCATTACGAACACAGTGAAAAAGAGAAAATCATGAAAAAGAACTGTTAAGCCAGTCAAATAATTAGGTCAGGGAGCCGAAAGAAATATTGAATTATTTGCAAACCGAGTTAAACTGGAGAGGGACAATTTGGTCAATTGACCCCGAGAGCTGACTCCTGACCTAACTATCAAATAAAATCAGAGAAAAGAAAATTTCAGAGTCGGGAATTAAATTAAAGAACTAATAGAAAAATTAAAAAAAAAAGAGAGAAAATGAAAAAGTGAAGGAAGATGACATCATGCATGACATCATGCATGATGCCATAAATCCTATAATTAATAAATTTGATTAAATGGATTTTTTGGTCTTCCATAAGACAAAAGACAAAATACATAAATAAAATAAAAAAAAGAAACAAAGTCATCTTCCTTATTATCCTTGCCGCCCCACCTCTCTCTCCATTCTTACTCACCTTGTTCCACCATTGTTAAGAGAAAGAAAGCTTGAATTTCCCTACTTTCTTCCATAAATTCACAAAGTCCCAACAGAAAAAATTCTCTTCACATGTTGAGGAAGCATTAGAGAGTAAAAAGAAGAAGAAAGAATTGAAGAAAGGAAAGCTTAGAAACCCTCCAAGCAAAGGTTAGTCTTCTAACTTCCAATTATCTAATCAAATGCATGTTTAGTTATTTAAATGAGCTTAGAAACTAAAGAAATGAAATAAAAACACTTGTGGAGGACTAAACTGAAATTTCAGCCAGCATGATGGGGAGTGTGATTTGCATGGTTTGATGGATTTGAATGAGTATATGAAACTCAATTAGTTGAGTGATTATAGTTAAAAGCTTTGAATTGGTTAAATGCAACAATTAGTGTGAATTAGGGTTTTGGACATTAGGGTTTAGAGATAAAAATGTGAGAAACTTATAAATGATGTCTTTGACCTAGTTTAAGGAGAGAAATGGTCAATTGTGACCTAATGAGGTGTGTTAGGAGTGTTTGAATCAAAAGCAAATTCGGATTGAGTGTGGTCATGCTATCTGCAGCATGACCAAGTTACCTTTGAAGGACCAAAAATGAAAATTTAGAAGTCCAATTGGTATAAGACCAATTGGGAATGAAAGTAGACACTAAATGACACAATTTTGATTTAGGAAGCATGCCCAAAAAGTGACCAAAACCTAGTGAACAAATTGACCAAACTCGAAAAATCTCAGTCTGCCCTGTACAAAATGACCAAATGAACAGTATTTGGCCGTAACTTGAGCTAGGCAGGTCTAAATGACCTAAAATTTGACCAGTGGATAGTTGAGATACAGGCCTAAAATTTTCATGAAGAACACAAATCCAAATTATGCTATTAACCAAGTCATTTGGCCACCCAAAGTTGGTGACCTAAAACTACCAGAACCAAAAATTGCCTAGAATTCTGGGTTGAGTCTAATTCGGCAGCCATGGTTCAAATGGCTATAACTTGAGCTACAAAACTCTAATTGGAGTGATTCAAAAAGGAGAATAAATTTAAGACAATAGGGAACATTTTCTATGAAGAAAGTTTTGCCAAATTCCAACAGTAAGATGACCAATGGAACAGTGCAACCTTAGACACCAAAATTGAAAATTATCAAATTTGCTTAAAAGACTTAGAAATTAAATAAACAACCAAAACCAACAAATTTAGTGACCAAAATGTGGTATATGGGTGAAGTTGGAATTCCCATACCTATTAAGCCTTAGAAAGTCAACAATTTGACTTGAATAGTATAGTGAATAGTAACCTCGAAACACAAATTCAAGAACATCGAGTTTAGCACGTTAGAGCTAGGTAAAAGTGAAGTTAAATTTATTTTTGGATGTATGCTAAGTTATGGTACTGCAACATTGTAAAATTGTGTGTTTCAGTTGAAAAGAATACCGGGAAAGAACTCGAGGAACTGAGTCAAGGCCAAGAGACGACTCACTTGAGGTTTGTGCACAACATCACTATGCTTTAAAATTCATTGATAAAGTGAATGAAATATGTATTTTACTTTTGCTTTGAATTGTTGAAAGTTTATTTGTGACATTATTTATGATATTTTGATTTAAACTGTGAAAGTTATTGTGTATATTTGAAATAGTAATGTTTAGCAAATTGTTAAGATAAGTTTTGAAACCACAGTGTCATGATCATATATTTGAACAGCTCATTAGCATGACTAGTGGGGGTAATTAGTTTCGAATTTTGATTCCTTCCCTAGAGAAGTGTTGAGGTGTGCCAGTAGAAGAGGATTTGAATGGATATCCATATATTTGAGCTAGCTAGCCTTGTGATGTGACTTCTCCTTATCCTCTGGCTATTGAGATTATATTTGTTTCGAATGGCATGATCTAACTGTGGGTTTTATGAAATGTGTTTGATACTTCGAAATGAAATTGTTTGGAATAAAATCTCATAATTCATGTTTTGTGTTTAACTCTCATGCTCAGTTCAATTTTTGAATAAATGTGATTTAAATTCTGCATAAAGATTATTTTAGTATGTTGTGCACCACTGAGTCCTAGTACTTAGTGATAGCTGTTATTGTTGTCGCAGATTTAGAGACTAGAGGAGCAACAGAGTGAGCTACTGACGATTATTGAGCGACTCATCCTGAAGTTATATCGGGTATATTTTATACCCTGATTGTAGAAATTTATTTTGATATATGTAATGTACATAAATGTATAGACATATAAATTCGGTCTTGAACAGTTCGTACAAAGTTTGTATAAAGTTATAATAAAATTTAGTTTGGATTTTTCCAATGTAGACTTTAGTATGATGTATATATAGATTGTTGTCTTTAATGAATGGAAATGTTTATTTTAATTTGAATGAAATTGGTAAATATTATTTTAATGATTATTGAATTCTGGAATTTGAGAAATGTTGACTGTTGAATTTTGAGATTTGAGAAATTGGTTGAGATTAATTGTGAAATTGAAGTAGTTATTGAGAAAATTTATTGGAAGTGTTTTTTTCCAGGTATTTGAAGAACTGTTTTCTCAAAATACAGACGGAACTCTGTCAAAATTTTTATAAAATTTACAGAAAAATAAAATGGGCCAAAAATTTCAATTAGCCTTCAACTTTAATTAAATGTTTTGATACTAATTAGAAAATGCTCACCACTTATCAAAAGTAAGAAAATTGTTTTAAAATCCCTTATAGGGTACTTAATGAGTTATCGGTAGGTGAAGTTCGATAGTTCATTAGGTATTCTACGGGATCATGTTATGCCTTACAGAGGGGCAAGGTGTGACATGTTTTAGTGGTATCAGAGCAAAATTTTTGAAGTATGTTTTGACTTGAGAATTTGTGTATTTCCTTGTTAATTACAACTGCTCAATGTCCATATTTGTTACATACAGTGCATTAAATCATAAATATGAACTAACAGAGGGAAATCTCCATGTGTTATTTGTTCAGGAGATACCCTAACTTTAGACTGAAATGGAAGAAGGGGATCACTCAGTCGAGCAATCTGTTGAAGCTGAGGCACAAGGGGAAGCCCCAGCTCTACAGAATGTTAGTGGATCAGTAGCACCAGTCCCACAAATGCCGCAGTTTCCTGCACAGTTTACACAGCAGATGGCTGCGATATTTCAACAAATGGCTGGGGGTGTGCCTGCTCAAGCTCCACCCCAGACACCTGTGGCACAACCACTGCCTTCAGCCAGATAGTATGACAAGTTATTGAAGTATGAAGCTACTGAATTTAAGGGTACAATAGACCCGCTTGAGGCAGAGCAATAGCTTGAAAGAATGGACAGAGTGTTCAAGAAGCTGCATTGCCAAGATGAACTGTAGTTTGAATACTCTGTGTCTCTACTGCAAGGGGATGCGTATGATTGGTGGAAGACCATCCCCCACAGTTTGGCTAAACCACCAGTGCTAACCTGGGATGACTTCATCAGAGAATTCAGACAGAAATACATCCCAGATGCATATGTTGATCAGAAATTGCAAGAATTTTTGAGTTTGAAACAAGGAGCAGTCGATGGCAGTATGAGAGGGAGTTCTCCCACTTAAGTCATTACGCTAAGAGTCTCCTTTCCACCAGTAAGGCAAGGTGCAAAAGGTTTGAGACTGGTTTGAAGCCCAGTATAAGGACGCAAGTTGTGGGATTCCGACACAGCAACTTCTCAGAACTCATGTCTCAAGCACTTGAGCTGGAGAGAATTGAATCAGAAGCAACCCCAGCAAAAGAAAAATCAGAAAAAGTTGAAAGATCAGAAAAGACAAGAGGGAAAAGTCAGTAGAACAGAGTTCTAGTGGGACTTCTGGGAAGAAGAAGAAATTTAGTGGACCCAGCAAGGGTCGAGGTTGAAAGATTTGGTAGGGGCGATTCTGCGGGCGAGACCCCTAGGTGCCTTAGCGATCAGTAGGGGTTCACATTACGCCATACAGTGAGACTTGTGGCAAGATTTATGGGGGGGAATGCTATTGGGCCACTAGAGCCTATTTTAACTGTGGAGGCAAGGGCCATTTAGCTAAAGATTGTACTAGTGCTCCTAAGTATGGTCCATGTAACATCCTCACTTTAGCTAGTCCGTCCATTATACTGTTCCGGTGACCAGTGTCGGTCCGGACAGCTAGAACGTTCGGAAAAATATTTTATGTAAAGTGAGGAACCATAATTAACTCAAATATTAATAAGAAAAATTTAGGAAAAATTTTAGAAATAAAATACAACCAAGTTAAGCAGTAGGTGCCCTAGCTATGGGTAACCCAGAGGGAAGTTGCGGTTCTCGCAACTAGGAGCCCTAGACCCGGGTAAAAATTCATAAAATAATTTTTGGGACTCCAGAGAAGGGTCATTGAGGTTCCTATAGCATTAGAATGCCAAGAAAATATTTAGAAAAGTTTTTCAATCGGTACAGACAATTTTGACCCGTTAAGCCAAACGGAGGGCATTTTGGTCATTTAAGCCTTGAGGTGATTTTTGGCCGACTTGTCCAGTTAAGTAAATAATTATTATGACACAAAATGTGAATAAACATTACTAAAAATGAAATTGAAAATGAGTAGAGATGAAAAGAAAAGAAAATGAAAGAAAATACCTAATAATGACATCATATGATGTCATTAAAAACCTATCCACCAATCACAATTTGTTAAACTCATTAAAAGAGATAAAAGTGACCAAAAATTTGAAAAAACAATCTGCATCTTCAACCTTTGGGCATCCTAAAAAACGTTGAGAGAGAGAGAGAGAAGAGGTTCCACCATTAAAGCTCCCTTAAGCTTCATTTCCCACTTCAAACCACCTCAAAAACTTGTCCTCCCTTCACTAAAAATTTCCCTTACCACTAGAGCAAGACTTGGGCAGCAATTAGAAGAAGAGAAAGTGGAAGAAAGTGAGGTGTGAACAAGCTTAGAAAATCACCAAAGAGGTTAGTGCCATAACCTTTGCTTTTACATCTTTCTAATCATGAATTTGAGCTAAGTTAAGTTAAAAATTTGACAAAAATTGAATTAATGAAGCATGGTTCTATTCCATGAAGTTTTGGCAGCCTTGACATGAGTTAGGGTTAGGAGAAATCTTTGGTTTAAAGTGACATATTGCTGCCCCTCTTATAAATTATATGATTAGTATAGCAAATTAGGAGTGGGATGCATGAATTGGAGGCTTGGTCAATTAGGGTTAGGGTTTTGGAGAGAAACTTGGAACTTGTTTAGGTAATGGTGAATGAACATTTTAATGATCAATTAGTGACCATTTGAGGCAAGTTAATCATAATTTGAAGTGAGCTAATGCATGGCAAAGTGAAATGTGCAGGCTGCCTAGAGACAGCAGCAATGAGGCTGTGATTCCAGCCCACTTAGACAGCCATAACTTTGTCTGTGTAGGTTCAATTGGTGTTTGGCCAATTGGTCATGAAACTAGACTTATAATGGCACATTTTTTCTGAAGAAACCATGCCCAAAAGACCAAAGCAAGAGGACCAAAAGTTGGCCCCAATCCGGATACCCTGCAAATAGGTTCTGCAGAATGACCAAATGAACAGTAACTGTTCATTTGGTAATAACTCACTGTAGATATGGTCAATTGACCTGAAATTTAAACAGCAACAAGATAAGACATAGAAAAAAAAAACTTTCATGAAGAAACCTACCCCAAATTATGGCCAGAACCCATCCAACAAGGCAGTGGCATTCACTGTTCATGGTACTGTAGATTTGGTAAATTCTGCAGAATTGAAATCCGGCCAGCTGTGGTTTTTAGACCATATCTGGAGTTACAAAACTCCAAATGGAGTGATTAAAAAAAAGAAATTCAACTAGACAAAATAAGGAACAACTTTCATGTTTACCATTTCCTCAAATTCCTACTGCAACAAGACCCAATAGAACTGTAAATTTGGGTCACAAAAACTGAAAATTCTGCCCTCTTGGTTTTAGATTTGGAAATGGATTTTGTGGTTAATTCCAACAAGTTTTAAATGTAAAATGTGGTACATTGGGAGTGCTAAAACCAATATACCTATTTTCTATCCAAAATTCAACATTTTTGTTGACCAATGAGGTAAATAGTGACACCAAAACTTGAAATTCAAAATTTGAAATTAGAAATGCATCTAGGGGACTTTAAATTGCAATTGGCAATTAATACTAGCAAATGTAAAACTCAAAATGTGGGATCTTGGTGTAATTAGAATTAATATATCCACTAAGTATGAAAAAGTCAACATTTTGGTTGACTAGTAAGGTGAATAGTAATCAAAATGATTAGTACATTAAGATGAAAACCTAGAACCAATTCTAAGCTTAAATGCTTAGAATTGTATAACAAATGTAGACTATGCATCCTAGTCAAAATTGTTAAAAAGAAATTAAGGCCATAAATTAGAAATCCATGAAATATTCATGGATTACTTGAAACATGAAAAATAAGTCACCTAATTGATGTGAATAGATAGTTAGGGCTTATATGCCCATCACAAATGAAATTCATAAAATATTAATAACTCAACTTGAAATATAAAATTTGTAATTACATAAGTAGATTCTTGAATGTATAAATGAGAAAAGGAAAATGTTACGAATACAATGGTACGTGTGAACCATTGTTTAGAATTGTGATCAATATGAATAACATAATGAATGAATAAATGAACCATATTAATGTATGAATGAGACATTAGTTCTCATTATTGTAGAGAGGAGAAGTATTTTGAGTACAATGGTATAAAAGGATAATTGATGTGAATTGTGATCATATAAATGATCAAATGAATGTATGAATTATAATTGAAATTTATCATGAAATAATAAAGTCATAAAACACAATTTATTAATATTTAATGATATTATGTGCCCTTGTATTGCCTAGACATGTGTGTCAGATTGGATAGTTTGGCATGCCAATAGGGTATTATTTTAACAGTACTGCGAAAGGCTTTATGCCTGTATTCATGGCTTTTATGCCCGTGTTCATGGCTTTTATGCCCGATTATGTGTTATCATGGCTTTATAGCCATACTGACTGCATACGTGGTTGACGTTCTGCGTCCCATGGTATGACGGCCCGAGGCACCACGGTGTCCAGTGCCAACGACCCGTTATCCAGTTTAGTCAGCCTGTCATAGGTTACTTGGGCAGTGAAATTTATGGAAATAAGTTAAGAATACTAGCAATTAAAAATATTAGAAATTAAATAAAATAAATGAGTAGGATGACCTAAAATAAATTAGAATAGTTATTTATTAGAAAGAATCGAAATGAACTGGACCGATGTTAAAATTTACTTATTATGAGATAATCTGAGACAACCTAGCAAGTATAGAGAAAATGCTAAAAGATTAGCAAAGAAAATTATAACATAAATGAATATTGCAAATGTGACTTATATAATAATATAAGCATAAATTTATTATTTTCAGATCATTTTTCTTTGTACATTATTACGGTACATTGGCGAAAAAAACACTGTCAAAGAAGACTAAATTAGGATAAAACATATTAAATTTTAGAAACCGCATGTGAAGTATAAATAAATCTTAATTATTTGAATTATGTTTTATTTCTATCTTTATTTGTATATTATTTCCTTATTATATTATTGCACCACTAAGCAGCAATGCTTAGCGCGATGGAATTGTTTCCTTCATGCAGTCTTTAGAAGCCAATGGGCGTTTGGTAGGAATTTTGGGTGTTTTGATCTGCAGAGTGTCAAAGTTTGTCACCTCCTCAGCAATGCATGCAGATAGGGCCCATATAGATCATATTTTATATTTTGTATAAAATGCTTAGATATTGTATTTTAATGTATATTATGAACAGGTAATTAATAGGAATGCGATGTAAATTAATTAATTAGCTTTTTCATATGTAATTAATTTATATATCATGTAAATTATGAAATTTTGTAATTATTTTGTAAATTATGTAAATTAAGGAAATTTGAAAATTCTGCTTATGTAATTTGAGAATGTTTACATATGAATTGAGTATGAATGGAAATGATTATGAAATTGAAATGTATGGATAAGATTTTATTTTAGAAATATTGTTGAATTGAATTTCAAATAGGTGAATATTGAAATACGCCAAACGATAATAAAATAGGGGAAACTCCGTTAGTTTCTCCATCGAAAAATAATCTATGTTAAATATAACAAGAACAAAATTTTTAAAGAAATAAAGTAAGATAAGTTAGGGTGCTCAGCACATAGAATGTATGCCTTTGTTCGCTCTGCTTGTAGTCGGGTAAGGGGTGTTACATTTATTGGTATCAGAGCACGGTTTAGGCATTCCTAGGCATAGATAGATAGAATAAGATTGTGTGCATGACATGCATTGCATTCATATGAGTCGAGGTGACACTAATACAGATCTATTTTCTTGGTTATTTTAGGTTAAGGTATGGACTCAGATTCGCAAAGGGCAGTAGAAGAAGAAGTAGTAAGCCGTATTCCGACTGGGAGTGATATTGAAAATCGGGGAGATCCTACTGCACCAGTGCAAGAGGTGCCTGTACAACCCCAACAGGCCTTGTTTGAGCAGATGACTGGATCCTTTCGACAGATGACTAGGGTTATTCCACCACTGTCTCAGCAGAAATCACCTCTAGGAAAAATTAGGAAATATGGAGCTGTAGATTTCAATGGTAGAAAGGAAGACGATTCTTCAGCGGCTGAGTATTGGTTAGAAAGGACTGAAAGAGTCCTGCTGTAGCTCCATTGCACACCAGAACAGAGTTTGGAGTGTGCAGTTTCATTGTTACAAGAAGCTGCATATCGGTGGTGGGATGTTGTAACCAAGAAAGTGCCACCAGCCGACGTAACTTGGGAATTCTTTTTGATAGAGTTTAGAAAGAAATATATTAGCTGTGTTCATGAAGAGGAACAGAAGAGGAGTGGTGATCAGCAAAAGAGGAAATTTGGACAGTCTAGTAATAAGAGGCTGAGGGAACAATTAAGTCGGACATCCGATCAAAGTAGGAGATCCAGACCCAGGCCTATACCCAGAAGAGATCAACCAGAAACACTAGTAGTGAGTGCGCCAGGACTAGCAAGAAAATGTGGCCATTGTAACAAGTGGCATAAAGGTGAATGTAGGGGATTGACTGGAGCCTGTTATAGATGCGGGGCCATTGACCATCGTCTGAAAGATTGTCCTAAGAGGAATTTACCACGGACCCAAACAGAGGTCGTGGAAGCACCAAGTACAACAGTAACACCACTTCCGAATGTCACCCAAGCCGGAGAGGAGCAAGAAGCCCCAAATGTGAATTTGAGGTAAAGTATCCTTCCCTTCTGATATGCCTAAGTGTATAATGATAGATACGAAAAAAGACTAAATAGTACCATATATATAAAAGAAGTAGACAGAGGGATCAATAGAAAGGTAAAGGAATTATCTTAGATACCTACACCTGGTAAATTTCGAGGACGAAATTTAAATTAGAGGGGATGTAACATCCTCCTGGTAGCAATTCCGCACAGTCTACTGTTCCGGTGACCGGTGTCGGTCCGGACAGCTAGAACGTCTGGAAAAATATTCAAATCAAAGTGAGAGACCATAATTAACTCAAATATTAATAAGAAAAATTTAGTAAAAATTTTAGAAATAAAATACAACCAAGTCAAATGAGCCGGTGCCCAAGCGATGGGTAACCAGAGGGAAGTTGCGGTTCTCGCAACTAGGAGCCCTAGACCCGGGGGAAAAATTATAAAATAATTTTTGGGACTCCAGAGAAGGGTTATTGAGGTCCCTATGGCATTAGAATGCCAAGAAAATACATAGAAAAACTTTTCAATCGGTACAGACAATTTTGACCCGTTAAGCCAAACGGAGGGCATTTTGGTCATTTCGCCTTCAGAGGTGATTTTTGGCCGACTTGTCCAGTTAAGTAAATAATTATAATGATCTAAAATATGAATAAATATTGCTAAAAATTGAATTGAAAATGAGTAGAAAAAAGAAGAAAAGAAAATGAAGGAAAATGCTTAATTATGACATATGATGATGTCATTTAAAAGCCCCCTCCAATCACCATTTGACAAACCAATAAAAAGAGATAAAAATGACTTAAAATGAGATAAAAAAAACAAAGGAAACTAGCAGTTTCCTTCTTCATACGGGCTGGAATAAGAGAGAAAGAGAGAGAAAAGGAAAAGAAAGAAAGAAAGGAAGAAGGAGAAGGAGATGAACAGTAGCAGAAAAAGGGGTTCAACAGGGCAGCATGTTTCTCTTCCGTCCAGGTGAGTTTGGCTCAACATCTATGGCTGATTTTTGGATATGTTTGAGATGTGTATGTGTGGAAGTTATGGTTAAAATTTGGTGATTGTTCAACGGTTGGATTTGGAGAAATATATTGTTGAACACAGGCTGTCTGTAGGTTGAATTCTGAATTTTAGCTACTGAAATTTGAGAAAAATAAATAGTTAGGATGCTTATAAAATTATGAAATTTGGTAAAAATGATATTTGGGATGTTGAGGCTGCTGGGTTAAAATTTGGTGAATTTTAGACTTGTGGTTTATGAGATATAAATTGTTTTGCATGAGCTGTCTGAGTAAGACTGATTTCTGCAACAATTCAGATTTTGAAGGGTTGAATGAATGTTTTGATATCTCATGATATAGTGATTATTTGATGCTAAAATTTTTACTGATATTGTATAGGGATGTCTTGAATATATGGTTAAAATTTGGGATTTATCTAACGGTTAGATCATTATATATAAATTTGAATGCACAAGCTGCCAGATTGGGTATTAATGGGTGGTTGTGGATTTAAGATTTATGATAGGAGTTTAGTCAATTTAAGGGAAATGCTGTTGAATTTTTATTGGATATTTAATTTAGGAAAGTGAAGTTATAATTGATTATGATTATTATGATTCTAGGGGAAATCTTGAAGAATAACAAGCTCAAGGTTGGTTTCAAAAAGGTTAGTGCCTAATTCCACTTATATCTCTATTATTCTATGTTAATGACTTAAAATAAGTATGAATTTGTGAACCAAATGAATAAAAGCTAAGTGTATGTAGCCCATGGATTTCGACTGCCTTAAGGAAGGAGTAGGATTGAGTGTTTTTGATGGACTTGAAGTGAACTAAAGATTAGGTTTAAAGTATGTGAATATAAGGATAATGAACTAGTAGTTAATTAAGGTTTGTGGTGAAAACTCATAATGGGAACTAGGGTTTTGGAGAGTGAAATTTGGTTTTGGCTTATGAAGTGATAAGTGAACATTATAAGGGTCAATTAGTGACCATTTGAGGTATGTTGACCATAAATTGGACTGAAAAATAGTATAGCCAAGTGAATGTGTAGGCTGCCTTGTTAGTGCAGCAGAGGGACTGAAAATTCAGTCCACTTGCACAGCCATAACTTTGGCTGTGTAGGTCCAATTGATGTTTGGCCAATTGGACATGAAACTAGGCTTATAATGGCACATTTTTGCTGAAGAAACCATGCCCAAAAGACCAAAGCAAGTGGACCAAAACTTGGCCCCAATCCGGACACCCTGCAACAGCCCCTGCAGAAATGACCAAATGAACAGTAACTGTTCATTTGGCCATAACTCACTGTAGATTTGGTAAATTGACCTGAAATTTTTACAGCAATAAGTTAATACATAGAAAAACAACTTTCATGAAGAAACCTACCCCAAATTATGACCATAACCTAATCAAATCATTGAGCAAAGTGAAGTTTACTGTACTGAGATTTCCAGAATTTTCATTTGAGCAGCAATGTTTGGAGGACTATAACTCTCTCTAGAAAACTTGGATTTAGGCGATTCTTGAACCGATGGAAACCTAAGGCATAGTAGAACATTTCATATGAAGAAAGTTAGACCAAATTATGAACTTAACTTGATCAAATTACTGACCAAAGTTGGACCAAAAATCTGTCAGACCCAAAATCTCAGCATGAACAGTGCACGTGAACAGTAAACTTATTTTGGCCATAACTTGAGCTACAAAACTCCAAATGGAGTGATTCAAAAAATGAAATTCAACTAGACAAAATAAGGAACAACTTTCATGTTTACCATTTCCTCAAATTCCCACTGTAAAAATATCAAATGGAACAATAAAGATGAAGCACCAAATCTGAAAATTTTGTTCAAATAGCATTAAGCTTAGAAATGGTATTGGCAACCAATACCAACAAGTTTTAAATACAAAATGTGGTATGTTTAGGGTGTTAAAACCAATACACCTATTTTCTATCCAAAAGTCAACATTTTTGTTGACCATTGAGGTGAATAGTGTCACCAAAACCAAAAATTGGCAATTTTGCCAAAATGACCTAAGCTTTGAGAAAGTGAGCAAAGCCAACAAGTTTTGAATACAAAAATGTGATATGTTGGGAGTATTAAAACCAATGTACCTATTGTTTATGCAAAAGTTAACATTTTAGTTGACTAATGAAGTGAATAGTGACATGAAAACTTGAAATAAGCTTGGAAATGGATTTGGTAATTGATTCCAACAAGTTTTAAATGCAAAATGTGGTACATCGGGAGTGTTAAAATCAATGTACTTATTGTCTATGCAAAAGTCAACATTTTTGTTGACCAATGGGGTGAATAGTAATCAAAATGATTAGTGAATTAAGATGAAGACCTAGAACCAATTCTAAGCTTAAATGCTTAGAATTGTATGACAAATATGGACTATGCATCCTAATCAAAATTGTTAAAAAGAAATTTAGGCCATAAATTTGAAATCCATGAAATATTCATGGATTACTTGAAACATGAAAAATAAGTCACCTAATTGATGTGAATAGATAGTTAGGGCATATATGCCCATCACAAATGGAATTCATAAAATATTAGAAACTCAACTTGAAATATAAAATTTGTAATTACATAAGTAGATTCTTGAATGTATAAATGAGAAAGGAAAAATGTTTTGAATACAATGGTACATGTGAACAATTGTTTAGAATTGCGATCAATATGAATAACATAATGAATGGATAAATAAACCATATTAATGTATGAATGAGACATTAGTTCTCATTATTGTAAAGAGGAGAAGTATTTTGAGTACAATGGTATAAAGAATAATTGATGTGAATTGTGATCATATAAATGATCAAATGAATGTATGAATTATGATTGAAATTTATCATGAAAAAAATGAAGTCATAAAGCACAATATATTAACATTTTAAAATATCAAATGCCCTAGTATACCTAACAAGATTGGTTTGGATAGTTTGGCATGCCAATAGGGTATTGTGTTAGCGATCTGCGAAAGGCTTTATGCTGTATTCATGGCTTTATGCGTATTCATGGCTTTTATGCCCGATTATGTGTTATCATGGCTTTTTAGCCATCGACTGCATACATGGTTGGCGTTCTGCGTCCCATGGTATGACGGCGAGCACCACGGTGTCGGTGCCAGCGACCCGTTATCGATCGATCGTCTAGTATAGGTTACTTGGGCGATCAATTAAAGTATTATTCAATTCGCGACTAAGTTAAGTTAAGTATAATGAAAATCGATACAATTAAATTAAGTATTGAATGAATAAGCAAAAGAGATTAGCAAAAGAAACATAACAAAAATATAAATTGCGAAGCAAATGAGACTTGAAATACAATACGGATAGAATAAATTATATACCGCTAGTATTCTTGAAAAGTTATAAACTAAGCACTTCCAAAGAGGAACAAACTAGTATATAAGATCGTTGATCTTGGAAATACCATACCAAATTAAATTGATTCTTGAGTATCTGAATTATCATTTATTTCTTTCTTTACTTGTATATATTATTTACAGTTATATTATTGCACCACTAAGCGAAATGCTTAGCGCGATGGAATTGCTTCCTCGCAGTCTTGAAAGTAAAACCAGATGGTATCATTGAGATTTTTGGAGTCGGATCTGCGAAGTGTCAGAAGAGTTCAAGATTGTCACCTCCTCAGCAATGCATGTAGATAGGGCTCATTTTATACATGTTATGTATATTGTTCATTCCTAGCACATTGTAAATTATTTGTATATCTTGTACAAAATAAACTCATGTAATTAACCTATGAATTATGGAAGCTATTCAAAGTAAGTATTTTAGTATGTGAATTGAATTTAAGTTATAATGAGATTATACTTGTGAATATTGAGATATTGAAAATCTAATGAGATTTATGAGAAATCTGAATCTTGTATTGAGATACATTATGTTTGAAAATTTTTGAGACTATTAAGTTTGAGAAATTGAGTATATATTGAAATTGTCTTCGGCAGGTTCAGAATAACTGTTAGTCCAAATTACAGCCGACACTTTGTCCGATTATCGTTAAAATTTTTGAAATTTCCAATTTAGTTAGATTTTGACACTTAGTAAAAATAGCCTAAATCTTCAATAAAGTTTTTGAATAAATAAATCAATAACTGTAATGAAATCAGATAAAATAGAGTGCTCTGGCACACTGAGTGGCATAACTTGCTCGGCTACACTGTAGTCGGGTAAGGGGTGTCACAGGGGAAGAATTGTAACATCCTCACTTTAGCTAGTCCGTACAGTCTACTGTTCCGGTGACCAGTGTCGGTCCGGACAGCTAGAACGTTCGGAAAAATATTTTAACTAAAGTGAGAAACCATAATTAACTCAAATATTAATAAGAAAAATTTAGGAAAAATTTTAGAAATAAAATACAACCAAGTTAAGCAATAGGTGCCCTAGCGATGGGTAACCGGAGGAAGATGCGGTTCTCGCAACTAGGAGCCCTAGACACAGGTAAAAATTCATAAAATAATTTTTGGGACTCCAGAGAAGGGTCATTGAGGTTCCTATGGCATTAGAATGCCAAGAAAATATTTAGAAAAATTTTTCAATCGGTACAGACAATTTTGACCCGTTAAGCCAAACGGAGGGCATTTTGGTCATTTCGCCTTGAGCGATTTTTGTGACTTGTCCAGTTAAGTAAATAATTATTATGACACAAAATGTGAATAAACATTACTAAAAATTAAATTGAAAATGAGTAGAGATGAAAAGAAAAGAAAATGAAAGAAAATACCTAATAATGACATCATATGATGTCATTAAAAACCTATCCACCAATCACAATTTGTTAAACTCATTAAAAGAGATAAAAGTGACCAAAAATTTGAAAAAACAATCTGCATCTTCAACCTTTGGGCAGCCTAAAAAACGTTGAGAGAGAGAGAGAGAAGAGGTTCCACCATTAAAGCTCCCTTAAGCTTCATTTCCCACTTCAAACCACCTCAAAACCTTGTCCTCCCTTCACTAAAAATTTCCCTTACCACTAGAGCAAGACTTGGGCAGCAATTAGAAGAATAGAAAGTGGAAGAAAGTGAGGTGTGAACAAGCTTAGAAAATCACCAAAGAGGTTAGTGCCATAACCTTTGCTTTTACATCTTTCTAATCATGAATTTGAGCTAAGTTAAGTTAAAAATTTGACAAAAATTGAATTAATGAAGCATGGTTATATTCCATGAAGTTTTGGCAGCCTTGACATGAGTTAGGGCTAGGAGAAATCTTTGGTTTAAAGTGACATATTGCTGCCCCTCTTATAAATTATATGATTAGTATAGCAAATTAGGAGTGAGATGCATGAATTGGAGGCTTGGTCAATTAGGGTTAGGGTTTTGGAGAGAAACTTGGACCTTGTTTAGGTAATGGTGAATGAACATTTTAATGGTCAATTAGTGACCATTTGAGGCAAGTTAATTATAATTTGAAGTGAGCTAATGCATGGCAAAGTGAAATGTGCAGGCTGCCTAGAGACAGCAGCAATGAGGCTGTGATTCCAGCCCACTTAGACAGCCATAACTTTGGCTGTGTAGGTTCAATTGGTATTTGGCCAATTGGAAATGAAACTAGACTTATAATGGCACATTTTTTCTGAAGAAACCATGTCCAAAAGACCAAAGCAAGAGGACCAAAAGTTGGCCCCAATCCGGATACCCTGCAAACTGATTCTGCAGAATGACCAAATGAACAGTAACTGTTCATTTGGCCATAACTCACTGTAGATATAGTCAATTGACCTGAAATTTTTACAGCAACAAGATAAGACATAGAAAAACAACTTTCATGAAGAAACCTACCCCAAATTATGGCCATAACTCATCCAACAAGGCAGTGGCAGTCACTGTTCATGGTACTGTAGATTTGGTAAATTCTGCAGAATTGAAATCCGGCCAGCTGTGGTTTTTAGACCATATCTGGAGCTACAAAACTCCAAATGGGGTGATTCAAAAAAGGAAATTCAACTAGACAAAATAAGGAACAACTTTCATGTTTACCATTTCCTCAAATTCCCACTGTAACAGGACCCAATGGAACAGTAAATTTGGGTCACAAAAACTGAAAATTCTGCCCTCTTGGTTTTAGATTTGGAAATGGATTTTGTGGTTAATTCCAACAAGTTTTAAATGTAAAATGTGGTACATTGGGAGTGCTAAAACCAATATACCTATTTTCTATCCAAAAGTCAACATTTTTGTTGACCAATGAGGTAAATAGTGACACCAAAACTTGAAATTCAAAATTTGAAATTAGAAATGCATCTAGGGGACTTTAAATTGCAATTGGCAATTAATACTAGCAAATGTAAAACTCAAAATGTGGGATCTTGGTGTAATTAGAATTAATATATCCACTAAGTATGAAAAAGTCAATATTTTGGTTGACTAGTAAGGTGAATAGTAATCAAAATGATTAGTACATTAAGATGAAAACCTAGAACCAATTCTAAGCTTAAATGCTTAGAATTGTATAACAAATGTAGACTATGCATCCTAGTCAAAATTGTTAAAAAGAAATTAAGGCCATAAATTAGAAATCCATGAAATATTCATGGATTACTTGAAACATGAAAAATAAGTCACCTAATTGATGTGAATAGATAGTTAGGGCTTATATGCCCATCACAAATGAAATTCGTAAAATATTAATAACTCAACTTGAAATATAAAATTTGTAATTACATAAGTAGATTCTTGAATGTATAAATTAAAAAAGGGAAAATCTACTGAATACAAAGGAACGTGTTAACCAAAGTTTATAATTGTGATCAATATGAATAACATAATGAATGAATAAATGAACCATATTAATGTATGAATGAGACATTAGTTCTCATTATTGTAGAGAGGAGAAGTATTTTGAGTACAATGGTATAAAAGGATAATTGATGTGAATTGTGATCATATAAATGATCAAATGAATTTATGAATTACAATTGAAATTTATCATGAAATAATGAAGTCATAAAACACAATATATTAATATTTAATGATATTATGTGCCCTTGTATTACCTAAACATGTGTGTCAGATTGGATAGTTTGGCATGCCAATAGGGTATTATTTTAACAGTACTGCGAAAGGCTTTATGCCTGTATTCATGGCTTTTATGCCCGTGTTCATGGCTTTTATGCCCGATTATGTGTTATCATGGCTTTATAGCCATACTGACTGCATACGTGGTTGACGTTCTGCGTCCCATGGTATGACGGCCCGAGGCACCACGGTGTCCAGTGCCAACGACCCGTTATCCAGTTTAGTCAGCATGTCATAGGTTACTTGGGCAGTGAAATTTATGGAAATAAGTTAAGAATACTAGCAATTAAAAATATTAGAAATTAAATAAAATAAATGAGTAGGATGACCTAAAATAAATTAGAATAGTTATTTATTAGAAAGAATCGAAATGAACTGGACCGATATTAAAATTTACTTATTATGAGATAATCTGAGACAACCTGGCAAGTATAGAGAAAATGCTAAAAGATTAGCAAAGAAAATTATAACATAAATGAATATTGCAAATGTGACTTATATAATAATATAAGCATAATTTTATTATTTTCAGATCATTTTTCTTTGTACATTATTACGGTACATTGGCGAAATAAACACTGTCAAAGAAGACTAAATTAGGATAAAACATATTAAATTTTAGAAACCGCATGTGAAGTATAAATAAATCTTAATTATTTGAATTATGTTTTATTTTTATTTTTATTTGTATATTATTTCCTTGTTATATTATTGCACCACTAAGCAGCAATGCTTAGCGCGATGGAATTGTTTCCTTCGCGCAAGTACTGAAGCTAGAAGCCAATGGACGTTTGACTGGGAATTTTGGGAGTTTTGATCTGCAGAGTGTCAAAGTTTGTCACCTCCTCAGCAATGCATGTAGATAGGGCCCATATAGATCATATTTTATATTTTGTATAAAATGCTTAGATATTGTATTTTAATGTATATTATGAACAGATAATTAATAGGAATGCGATGTAAATTAATTAATTAGCTTTTTCATATGTAATTAATTTATATATCATGTAAATTATGAAATTTTGTAATTATTTTGTAAATTATGTAAATTAAGGAAATTTGAAAATTCTGCTTATGTAATTTGAGAATGTTTACATATGAATTGAGTATGAATGGAAATGATTATGAAATTGAAATGTATGGATAAGATTTTATTTTAGAAATATTGTTGAATTGAATTTCAAACAGGTGAATATTGAAATACACCAAACGATAATAAAATAGGGGAAACTCCGTTAGTTTCTCCATCGAAAAATAATCTATATTAAATATAACAAGAACAAAATTTTTAAAGAAATAAAGTAAGATAAGTTAGGTGTCTTTGCGGCACCAAATGTAACACACTTTGTTCGGCTGCTTGTAGTCGGGTAAGGGTGTTCTGATCCAGCTCCTACTCTGCTGAAGGATCTATTGAGTCCTGTTCCCGAGGTTCCACGATCGGTTAGCGAGGAAGAGGCACCGCTTACAGCGATCGAGAACGCGATTAGTCGATCAGTATGAAATGCTTGACCGAGTCTACACAATGAGACAGCGAGAAGAGGCTGAGACTTTTGATGTGGTAGCTGGTACATTCTCTATCTCTGATCAAGATATATTTGTGTTGTTTGGTCCAGGTTTAACCCATTCATATGTTAGTGCTAGCATAGTCAGTTCACTTCTTTATTACATGTGTGCAAATGGGTTTTGAAGTACTAGTAACTAGTCAGATTAGGATAAGAGGTCGATCAACGGTATTTATAGAGACTGTCCTTTGGTGATCCAAGGACATGTTTTCCTATCAGACTTGATTGAAATGCCCTTCAGAGAGTATGATATCATCTTGGCATGGATTGGTTAGCCAGGCATCATGCCATGATTGATTATAGACTGAAGACAATCACTTTTGGTCTCCCTCTGTACGGTGATGTAGTAATACATGGGGAGAGGCATTTACTGCCATCAAACATCATTTCGACTGCACTAGCCAGAACGATGATCAGAAAGGGGTGTGAAGCATACTTGGCACATGTGATAGACACCCAAGTGGGGAGTCTAGCACTAAGGGACATCCCTACTGTATGTGACTTTCCGGATGTGTTTCCTGATGAATTGCCAGGATTACCTCCAGAAAGAGAGTGCAGTTTGAGATTGATGTTATGCCTGGTGTGGACCCAATCTCCATAACGCCATATAGAATGACACCTACAGAATTGAAAGAGTTGAAAGTGCAGTTGCAAGAGATGCTTGACAAGGGCTTTATCTGCCCTAGTTTGTCACCTTGGAGAGTGCCAGTGTTGTTTGTAAAGAAGAAAGATGGCACTCTCTGGTTATGCATTGACTATCAACAGTTAAATAAGGTGACAATAAAGAATAGATATCCATTGCCCCGTATTGATGACTTGTTTGATCAGTTAAGGGGTGCAGCTGTGTTCTCCAAAATTAACCTGAGATCAGGTTATTATCAGTTAAAAGTACAATAGCAGAGTATTTCTAAAACTGCGTTCAGAACCCTCTATGGCCATTATGAGTTCTTGGTCATGCCATTCAGGTTAATTAATGCTCCAGTTTGCTTTTATGGATCTGATGAACACTATCTTCAGACCATACCTCGACCAGTTTGTTGTGGTATTCATTGATGATATATTGGTCTATTTGAGGAATGCAGAAGAGCATGATAGACACCTGTGGATTGTACTACAGACTTTGAGGGAGGAACAACTATATGCCAAATTGTCGAAGTATGAATTTTAGCTGAAGGAAATATCTTTCTTAGGGCATGTTGTATTAGAAGAGGGCATCAAGGTAGATCCAAGTAAGATTGAAGCTGTCCTTAATTGGAGGCCACCTAGAAATATCATAGAGATTTGCAGTTTTCTGGGTTTAGCTGGATACTACCGTAGATTTGTAAAGGGATTCTCCATGTTGGCATCTCCATTGACCAAGCTGCTTAGGAAAGATGTAAAATTTCAGTGGACGGATAAATGCCAACAGAGTTTTGATGAATTGAAGAAATGTTTGACTGAAGCTCCAGTCCTGACTTTACCTACTCCGGGTAAAGAATACACAGTTTATAGTGATGCTTCTCATAATGGGTTAGGCTGTGTATTGATACAAGATCGAAATGTCATTGCCTTTGCATCACGCCAGCTAAAACCACATGAGAGGAATTATTCGAAACATGATTTGGAGCTTGCAGCTATAGTGTTTGCTCTTAAGATCTGGAGACACTATTTGTATGGGGAGAAGTGTTACATCTATACAGATCATAAGAGTTTGAAGTATTTGGGCACTCAGAAGGAGTTGAATTTGAGACAGAGGAGATGGCTAGAATTGTCTGATAGACTATCAGTCAGGAAAAGTTAATGTTGTGGCTGACGCCTTAAGTCGCAAGACTATGGCAAGTCTATGGGTTACTCCTTTGTCTATGGTACATGAGTTAAGATCATTACATGCTAGCTTAGAGATTAATGATGAGGGGCAGACAGCAGTTGCATGGCATGTACAGCCAGTGTTGATTGATCAGATCAGAATGGCTGCTCAGAATGATGAAAGGTATAAGAAGCTGTTGGAAGAAGTCCGGCAGGGCAAGAAACCAGAATTCTCAATAAGAGATGATGGTCTACTACTACACCAGGGCAAAATGTGTGTTCCTAATGATGTTGATTTGAGGCAGATCATTTTGAAGGAAGCACATGAGTCTCCTTTTGCCATGCACCCTGGTGGCACAAAAATGTATAGAGGGCTAAAAGAGCATTACTGGTGGATGGGTATGAAAAGAGATTTGGCAGAGTTTGTTTCTAAATGCCTAACTTATCAGCAAGTGAAGGCAGAGCATCAAGTACCCGCTGGGTTATTACATCCACTACCAGTACTATAATGGAAATGGGAGAGAATAACGATGGATTTTGTGATGGGACTTCCAAGGACCCAGAAGAGTCATGATGCAATATGGGTTATTGTTGACAGACTGACCAAGTCTGCCCATTTTCTGCAGTTTGGATGGACTATAGTTTAGAACGATTGGCCAAGTTGTACATTGATGAGATTGTGAGACTACATGGAGTGCCAGTATCAATCGTATCAGACAGAGAACCTAGGTTCACTTCTAGATTCTGGGGTAGTCTTCAAAGAGCCCTAGGAACTAGATTGAACTTCAGTACTGCATTCCACCCACAGACAGATGGCCAATCTGAGAGGGCAATTTAGATCTTAGAGGACATGCTACGGGCTTGTGTGATTGAGTTTGAGGGCAGTTGGGACACACACTTGCCTTTGATTGAGTTTACTTATAACAACAACTATCAATCAAGCATTGGGATGCCTCCATATAAAGCGTTGTATGACAGAAAATGTAGAACCCCATTGTGTTGGGATGACATGGGTGAAAGAAAGATGATTGGACCCGAAATTGTACAGCAAACTGAGGAGTAGATCAGGGCGATCAGAGATCGACTTAAGATTGCATCAGACCGTTAGAAGTCCTACATTGATTTGAAAAGAAGGGATATTGAGTATGCAGTGGGTGAGAAAGTATTCATCAAGGTTTCTCCTTGGAAGAGAATTATGAGATTCGGCAGGAAGGGGAAACTAAGTCCTCGTTTCATTGGGCTATATGAGGTTCTGGAAAGAGTGGGTCCTTTGGCATATCATTTGGCACTACGTCCAGAGTTGGAGAAGATACATAATGTCTTCCATGTGTCTATGTTGAGGAGCTATCAATCAGACCCATCTCATGTACTACCAGTAGAGGAAATTGAAGTAAATCCAGACCTCACATATGAAGAAGAACCCATAGAGATTCTGGCTATTGAGGTGAAGCGACTCTGGAACAAGCAGATACCATTGGTGAAAGTGCTGTGGAACCATCATTCAGGCCAGGAACCTACTTGGGAACGAGAAGAGGACATGAGGAGACAACACCCACAGCTGTTCAGAGATTGATACTAGGTAAAATTTTGAGACAAAATTTATTTAAGGGGGGGAGAATTGTAACACTCCTATTTGTATAGCCTGGTATATTTCACTATTCCGGTGACCGGAGTCGGTCAGGACAATTAAGGGGATTAGAACCACACTTAAGACAACTAGATAAGCCATAAACATGAATAATTAGTAATTGTCAATTAGTTAAGTATAAATAAGAAAAACAGAACATAAGAAGTTAAACGAGCCGAGAGTCACAGCGATGGGTGACCTTCTCGAGAACGACTGCGAAGTCGATTTAAACTCAAATTTCGAACTGTAAAATGTGATGTCGTGGTCCTTAGGACTATTATGAGCATAGTGGAAAAGAGAAAATCATGAAAAAGAACTGTTAAGCCAGTCAAATAATTAGGTCAGGGAGCCAGAAGAAATATTAAATTATTTGCAAACCGGGTTGAACCGGCGAGGGATAATTTGGTCAATTGATCCCGAGAGCTGACTCCTGACCTAACTGTCAAATAAAATCGAAGAAAAGAAAATTTCGGAGTCGGGAATTAAATTAAAGAACTAATAGAAAAATAAAAAAAAGGAGAGAAAATGAAAAAGTTAAGGAAGATGACATCATGCATGACATCATGCATGATGCCATAAATCCTATAATTAATAAATTTGATTAAATGGATTTTTTGGTCTTCTATAAGACAAAAGACAAAAGACATAAAAAAAAAAAAAAGAAACAAAGTCATCTTCCTCATTATCCTTGCCGCCCCACCTCTCTCTCCATTCTTACTCACCTTGTTCCACCATTGTTAAGAGAAAGAAAGCTTTAATTTCCCTACTTTCTTCCATAAATTCACAAAGTCCCAATACAAAAAATTCTCTTTACATGTTGAGGAAGCATTAGAGAGTAAAAAGAAGAAGAAAGAATTGAAGAAAGGAAAGCCTAGAAACCCTCTAAGCAAAGGTTAGTCTTCTAACTTCCAATTATCCAATCCAATGCATGTTTAGTTATTTAAATGAGCTTAGAAACTAAAGAAATGAAATAAAAACACTTGTGGAGGACAAAACTGAAATTTCGGTTAGCATGATGGGGAGTGTGATTTGCATGGTTTGATGGATTTGAATGAGTATATGAACCTCAATTAGTTAAGTGATTATAGTTAAAAGCATTGAATTGGTTAAATGCAACAATTAGCGTGAATTAGGATTTTGAACATTAGGGTTTAGAGACAAAAATGTGAGAAACTTGTAAATGATGTCTTTGACCTAGTTTAAGGAAAGAAATGGTCAATTGTGACCTAATGAGGTGTGTTAGGAGTGTTTGAATCAAAAGCAAATTCGGATTAAATGTGGTCATGCTACTAGCAGCATCAATAAGTTACCTTTGAAGGACCAAAAATGAAAATTTACAAGTCCAATTGGTATGAGACCAATTGGGAATGAAAATAGACACTAAATGACACAATTTTCATTGAGGAAGCATGCCCAAAAAGTGACCAAAACCTAGTGAACAAATTGACCAAACTCGAAAAATCTCTGTCTGCCCTGTACAAAATGACCAAATGAACAGGGTTTGTTCATTTAGCCATAACTTGAGCTAGGCAGGTCTAAATGACCTGAAATTTGACAATTGGATAGTTGAGATATAGACCTAAAACTTTCATGAAGAATATAAACCCAAATTATGCCATTAACTAAGTCATTTGGCCACCCAAAGTTGGTGACCTAAAACTGCCAGAACCAAAAATTCCCGAGTGCAGGTTGAGTCCAATCTGGCAGCCATGGTTCAAATGGCTATAACTTGAGCTACAAAACTCCAATTGGAGTGATTCAAAAAGGAGAATAAACGTAAGACAATAGGGAACATTTTCTATGAAGAAAGTTTTTCCAAATTCTAACAGTAAAATGACCAATAGAATAGTGCAACCTTAGACACCAAAACTGAAAATTATCAAATTTGCTTAAAAGACTTAGAATTTGAATAAACAACCAAAACCAACAAATTTAGTGACCAAAATGTGGTATGTGGGTGAAGTTGGAATTCTCATACCTATTAAGCCTTAGAAAGTCAACAATTTGACTTGAATAGTGTAGTGAATATTAACCCCGAAACTGTCACACCCTACCCCTCTGTAAGGCATGACATGATCCCGTAGTATACCTAATGAATTATCAACTCCGTCTACTGATAACCCATTAAATACACTACAAGGGATTTTAAAAACTTTTCTTACTTCTTTCACAGTGGTGAGCACTATTTACAGGTGTTAAAAACTTTTGTGAACTGAAGTGATAGAACTAACACATTTGACTTATTTGGAATTTCTGTAAATATTTTGGCAAAGTGCCATCTGTATTTTGGATAAAACAGTTTTTCAGAAAACCTGTAAAAAAGCACTTCAATAATTTTTCCAAATCTCAGCTCCAACATTTTTCTCAACACAACACATTTCTCAACTCAAATCCACAGTGATTTTTCAAAGACTGAGATAAAAGAAATATAATACAATTTTTACAAGCCAAAATAACTCATAATTATTTTGCAACTTCAATGTACAAATTTTATTTACAACTGCTCAAAACCAACAACAATATGTACATACAGTGAACATACATTACATTACAAAATACAAAATATTGGTATACTCATTATACCCGGTAGTCTCTCATTTGGAGTTACTAGCGACCTAGTCTGCTTTGCTGTCTGTCTACTGCGCGGCAATAATAAAAAGCTATCGCTGAGACAATGTCTCAGTGGTGCACAACATTAACTAAATACAAATTTAAATCACAATTCATAATTCAAATAAATAGTGGATACTTAAAAACCATAGTTAAATTCAACACAATACTGTCATAAGGAATTTAACACAATATCACAATAAATCTCAATAATCAAAACATAGTTAAATTCGAAAGACAGTAAATGTCAATAAGAATTTAAACTTCATTTCACAAATTATCAAATCGCATAACAACACAATTTAGTCGAATAAGTTAAGAATACAGTGTTGCCAATTCATTCACAACTTAAGCCATGACACAAATTTCCGATCAATGCGCGTTGTACACCACGACAAAGCAATCACAACCCCACTAATCAAAATCAATGAGGAAGGGAGCTAGCTATATAATGAGTACTCATCCGATCACCTCAACTGGTAAACCGAGAGGAAGAAAAATAAGCGATCACGACTCCATAATTGGAGAAGGAAAATAAAGCGATCACAAGCCCATAAATGGAGAAGGAATGATATGATCTTTGTCATGCTAAGTGTGAACATAAAATCAATTCCAAACATTTTATTCAAATGATTCGTGAGAATCAATAAATTTCAAAGTTATAATTTCATTCACAAAATGGCAACACAATTCATAATTATCTTTAATTTCCACAAAAACCATTTACAGTGCTTTTCAATCAATAGTATCCATCAAATCATTTACAATGCTTTTCAAGCAATAAATATCCATTCAAACCCATTTCCACAATTTAAAACAATAATGTACAAATAGTCATAATTCATTTCAATTGAAAAATTCAAAAGAAATACTATTGTGTACAAACACAATTTAAATCAATAACATACAATTAATCATATGAAATCTTATTCAGAGTAAAATCAGTTGAAAACTAGTTGTGCACAAACCTCTGATAATTGTCTCTTGGTCTGGACTCAGTGTTTCCTTCCCTTTTCCTGAGTCTTTGGTAACTGAGAAACACAATTTGAAGTGTTTCAGTACTAAATTAAATTGTCTCTAACGATAATGTTCGATAATTAATTCACTGAATACCTTTATTTGCTTAATCAACCCATATATCGACCCTCGATGCGTTTTAGGTAAATTTGGTTTTAGTGTCATTAATATTTCACATTCGATAGGGTTTTAGGGTTGGTACGTTTTACCAAACTCATTTCCTTGTTTAGTGCATTTTAATGCAACTTGCTGGATTCCGGGATACTAGTTTGACCTAGCCGGACGACCTATTTCCCTCAGTTTTCGGGTTTCGGTCAAAACTACAAACTTTTAGATCTATGTCTTACGGAACGCGGGGCAAAATTTTAGGTCAATCCGAGTTATGTAGACCAAGTTATGGTCATTTTACTGTTGCTGGTCAAATGGCATCAAATTTGGTCAATTTTAGGTCAATTTGGTCAACTTTGGTTCGGTCAGTTTTTGGACCCGAACTTGTGCAAGCTGTTTGACTTGCTTATGGTCATTTCTGGGCTTTGGTGTCTTCATAAGACTTGTAGGTATGGGTCTTAACTATTCATGGTTAAAATTTCAGGTCAATTGGACCTGTTTTGAGTGAGTTATGGCCTAAACACTAACTGCTGCCCAATTGGTCAGTTTTTAGGTTTCAATTGCACTTAATCCGAATTGGTCATTTTTCATGCCATCTTGCAAGCAGAATTTTGGTATGCTTTCTCAATGAAAGTTGGCACATTTTGTGCCTAGTTTCACCTCCAATTAGTCTCATACCAATTGAGGTTACACATTTAAATTTATTGACTAAAATGCATACTGCCCTTAACTACCTTACTTAAACATACATCAATTACACACTTACATTACTATATGTCCACTTCCCTTACCAATTCTGTTTTGGTTCATTACCAAAACCATATTCCACTTTACATTAACATCACTTTGGGTAGATTACAAACATCCTTAATACACCAATTAAAACTCACATTTACAAAGTCTAAGTACAATCACATATACACCTAAACCTTACTAGTTCTTACATACACTTTACACAATCAATCTATATACATATCCATCAACCTTAATGTCAATATTTCTGCCAAAACCTTCATGAACACATACATTTATCCAAGAATCCCAGGCTGCCGAAAAGCTTCCTCAACACCAAAGTGTCCTACAATTCATCAATTTCCATTCCAAGTGCAAAATCACCATATACATATGGAATAATTTACTAGGACATTAAATCACCATAACCAACATAATTTCTCATCAAATATATGCATAAATATTTCATCAAATACATAACTCCATGGCTGTCCAAAATGGACATCTCAATAACTCTTCAAACTTGAAAATTTTCTTCACAAAACCAACACCCATAACATGAACACAAAGTTTAACAAAGCAATCTTCCAAAATACAAACTTACCTTATGGTTGGAACTTGCCAAACCTTGACTAAACTTCTTGATTTTGGTATCAAGCTCTTCCTTATAATGTGTAGACAATCTTTAATGAAGGAACCTAAGTGATTGGAGTTGAAATGGAGGAGTGGATCAAGCTTGAAGGCCAAACGGCAATGGAGGTCTTTTGGTTCTTCAATTCGGCAAGGTTTGGTGATTTGGAGAAGATGAAGTTTCTGGTGGTGTAATGGAAGTACACCTGCCCCACTTTGTTTTTATTTTATTCCCTTAATGGCCCACTCACTCAATTAATCATATAATATGTTAAATTCCCACTTATTCCACATTAAACCCTTAATTTTTGTTATTTACTTTAGGTACCACAAAATTAATTTTTCATTTTATTTTATAAGTGTAATATTATTTATTTTTAATGGAAATTTAGGTCAAAAGACAATTCGGGGTGTCAAATGACCATAATGCCCCTGTTCGGGTTGCATTCCCGATTTTTCGGTAACACCGGGTTTTGTCTGTTTTTCGATTTCTCACTTTTCTTTATACTAATTATTTAATTTTTCTTTGATCTTACTAATGATATTTATTCTTCATTAATGGTCTATTTAAGTCCTAAAAATGTTTTCCAGGGTTCCTCGCAGTCCAGGGCCAGTCAACGGTCCACGCCGTGACTTCCCGGTGTGGTCACCCATCGCTAGGGTTCTCGGCTCGCTTAACTTGGTTACATTTCTTTGCTATTATTTTTCCTTTGTTTTTCTTGTATTTTCTTTTCTTTTATTTCATTATTTAATGTCTCCTCACTCATATCGAAGTGTAGTTCTAGGCATCCTAGCTGTCCGGACAACACTGGTCACCGGAACAGTAGAACGCATACCGAACTTAAGGGTGTTACAGAAACACAAAATTTCAAGAACGTCGAGTTTAGCACGTTAGAGCTAGGTAAAAGTGAAGTTAAATTTATTTTTGGATTTATGCTAAGTTATGGTACTGAAACACTGTAAAATTGTGTGTTTCAGTTGAAAGAATCTGAGAAAGAACCCAGGAACAGAGATAAGGCCAAGAGGTGACTCGCTTGAGGTTTATGCACAACATCACTATGCTTTAAAATTCATTGATAAAGTGAATGAAATATGTATTTTACTTTTGCTTTGAATTGTTGAAAGTTTATTTGTGACATTATTTATGATGTTTTGATTTAAATTGTGAAAGTTATTGTGTATATTTGAAATAGAAATGTTTAGCAAATTGCTAAGATAAGTTTTAAAACCACAGTGTCATGACCATATATTTGAACAGCTCACTAGCATGACTAGTGGGGGTAATTAGTTTCGAATTTTGATTCCTTCTCTGGAGAAGTGTTGAGGTGTGCCAGTAGAAGAGGATTTGAATGGATATCCATATATTTCAGCTAGCTAGCCTTGTGATGTGACTTCTCCTTAGCCTCTGGTTATTGAGATTATATTTGTTTCGAATGGCATGATCTAACTGTGGGTTTTATGAAATGTGTTTGATACTTCGAAATGAAATTGTTTGGAATAAAATCTCATAATTCATGTTTTGTGTTTAACTCGCATGCTTAGTTCAATTTTTGAATAAATGTGATTTAAATTCTGAATAAAGATTATTTTAGTATGTTGTGCACCACTGAGTCCTAATACTCAGCGATAGCTATTATTGTTGTCGCAAATTTAGAGACTAGAGGAGCAGCAAAGTGAGCTGCTGAGGATTATCGAGCGACTCATCCTGAAGTTATATCGGGTATATTTTATATCCTGATTGTAGAAATGTATTTTGATATATGTAATGTACATATATGTATGGACATGTAAATTCGATCTTGAGCAGTTTGTACAGAGTTTGTATAAAGTTGTAATAAAATTTAGTTTAGATTTTCCCAATGTAGACTTTAGTATGATGTATATATAGATTGTTGTCTTTAATGAATGGAAATATTTATTTTAATTTGAATGAAATTAATAGATATTATTTTAATGATTATTGAATTTTGGAATTTGGGAAATATTGACTGTTGAATTTTGAGATTTGAGAAATTGGTTGAGATTAATTGTGAAATTGAAGTAGTTGTTGAGAAAAATTATTGGAAGTGTTTTTTTTCAGGTATTTGAGGAACTGTTTTCTCAAAATACAAACGGAACTCTGTCAAAATTTTTATAAAATTTGCAAAAAAATAAAATGGGCCAAAAATTTCAATTAGCCTTCAACTTTAATTAAATGTTTTGATACCAATTAGAAAATGCTCACCACTTATCAAAAGTAAGAAAATTGTTTTAAAATCCCTTGTAGGATACTTAATGAGTTATCGGTAGGTGAAGTTCGATAGTTCATTAGGTATTCTACGGGATCATGTTATGCCTTACAGAGGGATAAGGTGTGACATGTTTTAGGTCCCTTAGGCAAATCCCATATCGGCAAAGCATGGAGATGGTCTTGGGTTCAAAAAGTAATAATATATAAAATGGGGAAATTAATCACTAGAGGCGCCTTTTAGTGGAATGGCATGGAGAGTTGGAAGAACTCTAGGATTAAGCGTGCTCGCTTGAGAGAAATCCTAGGATGGGTGACCTCCTGGGAAGTTCTCCATTCCACCTATGGGACAAAACTGTGAGGCCTACGGCCAAAGTGGATAATTCCTCTAGTGGTTGGTTCCCGATCGTTACAACCATAATCAAAATAAGTTTAAGATATTAGTGGATTTGAAAGAAATAAGATATAGGGAAGTTTAATCTATTGGGATGTATTGTAATAACTATACAATATTCTTGATGTTTGTACTGTAAGCTGCATATTACAGTACTGACTTGGGATTTATTGTGTAGAGCTACGTACTACCCAATAGTACACAAGGATAAGAATAGTTGCAAATGGCATCTGTTTTGGTATAGTTATGATAAGATAAAGTTTTCTTATTGGAAAGGAGTTTGAAAATCCTAACCTGGGATTTAAAACTCTAAAGTTAGAATATTGAAAGGTTATAGTTTAGTAAAAAAGAAAGTAATGACTACACATCAGTACAAAATAAGCTATAAAATATTAATAGATTAAAAAAAATTTATGGAAGTAAAAATTAGAATAGTTGGCTCAAATGTAATAAAAAAATATTATAAATAGTAGTTAAAGTGTTGACTAGAATGGTTTGAGGACCAAATCAAAGTAATATTGAAGAGTAGCGAAGTTATTAGGGATGATAAGAAGTGCTAAATTAGGACTCGATAGTCAAGTTAAGGAAGAGGATAAGATTGAAGAATAAAATAATTAAAGTTAAGTTGTGAAACGAAAAAAGGAGAAATAAATAGAATAGTAAGAAATGAGAAAAACATTAGATGAGGAATTGCCACCAAGGCAAACAACCTACTTAAGATGCGTAACGATATCCTGAACTATTTTATCAAGAAGGAAATAAGTTAAACAAAAGCAAACAAGATAGTGCAAAATAGCACATGGGCTTTGGTCATTAATGGAGATGGTAAGATAATGGTTATGGACCTATGGCCAAGAAAGAGATAAGCAGTTCATATATGACCAACAGGGTCATTTAAAAAAAAAAAAAGGAGACTACAAAGGAAAATAATTGCTAAAGCAACAGTAAGAAAAGATTATGATTGTACAAACAAATTAAACATTACATGAGATTGTTAGAAGTCTTACACAGACTCAAAGGAATGAAGATTATAAGATTATGTAAAAAGTAGAAAGACTAAGTTCTCATTATCTAAGATTACACGAGGTCCTAGAAAAAGTGGATCTGTTAGCACACAGATTTGCTTACCCCTAGAATTGAAATGAATTCAAAATTAACTTATGACAGAAGCTCATAAGGAACTTGGTACACAAGGTGAGCAATCGATATGTAAATATTATTAGTTAAAGTGCTACAGACCATCATTTCAATGATGAGGCTACATGGAAATGTGAGAAAAACATGAGAAAATAACACATATGACTAAGTGAGGATAGATAGTGGGCACAATTTTTAGGACGAAATTTCTTTTAAGGGGGGGAGAATTGTAACACCCCTATTTGTATAGCCTGGTATATTTCACTATTTCGGTGACCGGTGTCGGTCCGGACAATTAAGAGGATTAGAACTATGTTTAGGACACCTAGAGAAGCCTTGAACATAAATAATTAGTAATTGTCAAATAGTTAAGTATAAATAAGAAAAATAGAACATAAGAAGTTAAATGAGCCGAGAGTCACAACGATGGGTGACCTTCTCGGGAAGGACTGCAAGGTCGATTTAAACTCAAATTTCGAACCGTAAAATGTAACGCCGTGGTCCTTAGGACTATTACGAACACAGTGGAAAAGAGAAAATCACAAAAAAAAAATTGATAAGCCGGTCAAATAATTAGGTCAGAGACCCAGAAGAAATATTAAATTATTTGCAAACTGGGTCGAACCGGCGAGGGGCAATTTGGTCAATTAACCCCTAGAGCTGACTCCTGACCTAACTGTCAAATAAAATCGAAAAAAAGAAAATTTTGGGATAAAAAAATTAAATTAAAGAACTATGGAAAAAGAAAAAAAAAGAAAAAAAAAGAAAATTTGAATTATGACATCATCATGGATGACACATGCATGACCTAATAAATGATAATTTTTAATTTAAGAAACTTTGAGATAATTTTGACTTAAAAGACAATTAAAAAAAAATAAAAAATGAAATGATGAAAATTTCAAAATATAATTGAATTATGACCTCATCCATGACTTAATAAATATTAATTTTTAAAATTTGAAAATTTGGAGATAATGCAACATAGAAAGGAGCCAATAAGAATTAAAAGAACAGAAAATTCATTTTTTTTTTCCTTTCTTCTTCTTCTTGCCGTGAACCTATTCTCTCATATCTCTCATTTTTCTTTTCCTTTCTTCCATTAAAGCTCTCTTTGTGCTTTTGAAACCCCAAAATTAATTATAAATTCCATAAATTCCTTCATTAAACCTTGTTTTTGAAGCTTGGTAAAACTATTGACAACAAAAGGAAGAGAAAAGAAAGGAGATTTGAAGAGGGAAAAATTCAACAAAAGAGGTTAGTGGTTAGTTTTTAATTTTATGTTTAAATTCATAATTAAGTAGTTGAATTACATTAGAAATTGTAAAAAAATGAAACAAAAATAACATGTATAGAATTCCATGGAATTTCAGCCAACTTGAGATGTGGTAGGAATTGATTGAGTTTGATTGAATTAGACATGTTAGAGAGCTTGAATGAGTTAAGAAATGGTGTTTGTATGCTTGGAACTAATTAAATGTAACAAATCAAGTGAGTTAGGGTTTGGACCTACGGTTTTGGGAGACAAAATTTTGAGAATTGGTCAAATGGTATGTTTGACCTTGTTTGAACTGAAAAATGGTCATATGTGACCAATTGTGGTATGTTGGAAGTGTGGGAATCAAGTGAAAATTCAGATTGGTTATGAACATTCTGTAGGCAGCAAGACCAAGGTCCCTTTCAAGGACCAAAGTGAAAGTTTACTAACCCAATTGGTGTGAGGCCAATTGGGAATGAAACTAGACACAAAATAGCACATTTTTCATTTAGGAATCATGCCCAAAAGTTGACCATAACTTAGTAAACAAATTGGCCAAATCTGGAATTGGGTGTTCTGACCTGTACAAAAATGACCAAATGAACAGTGTTTGTTCATTTGGCCATAACTTGGGTTAGGCAAATCTAAATGACCTGAAATTTTACCAGTAGAAATCTGAGACATAGCCCTACAATTTTCATGAAGAACACAAACCCAAATTATGCCCTTAACCAAGTCATTTTGCTACCCAAAGTTGGTGACCTAAAACTGCCAGAACCAGTTTTGGTGCCCAGAAAATCTGGGTTAGGCAAATCCGGCCAGCCATGTTCAAATAGCTATAACTTGAGCTACAAAACTCTAATTGGAGTGATTCAAAAAGGAGAATAAATTTAAAACAATAAGGAACAATTTCTATGAAGAAAACTTAGCCAAATTCTAACAGCAACATGACCAATGGAACAGTGCAAATTAGGACACCAAAATTGAAAATTTGCAATTTTGCCTAAAGGACTTAAAATTTGAGAAAACAACCAAAATCAACAAATTAGGTAACCAAAATATGGTATGTGGGTGAAATTGGAATTCCCATACCTATTAAGCCTTAGAAAGTCAATAAATTGACTTGAATAGTGTAGTGAATAGTAACCCTGAAACACAAATTTTAAAGAACGTCAATTTTAGCATATTAAAACTAGGTAAAAGTAAATTTGAATTTATTTTTGAGTTTATGATACTGAAACACTGTGAAACTGTGTGTTTCAGTGAAAAAGAAAATCGGGAAAGAACCCGAGGGATCGAGTCAAGGCCAAGAGGCGACTCGTATAAGGTTTGTTCACAAAAAACTTAAAATTCTTTGTTTCTACTTGACAATTCTTGAAATAAATGTTGTGAATAATTTTGATTATTATGGCTTTGAAAATATTATTTGAAAAATAGTGTGTTGCCTACTTTGTAAATGAAATGTTTGAAATGAAATATGATTTGTTAATTGTATGAAATGTTTGAATAACTTGATTTAAATTGTTTTTTTTTAATTCACACTTGGCATGACAATATTAATATGTTCCTCCTCCACTTTTGGGGTGAGTTTGATATTTGATTATATTCTTCCCTCTCTGGCTTGCCAGTCTGAGGTGAGTATGGGTGAATACTCATTAGCTAGCTAGCCGCCTCCCTCATTGATTTCGATTAGTGAGGTTAGTTTGCCTTGTCGTGGTGTACAAAACTGCATGTTTAGAAATTTTATGTCATGACCTAAGTTGTGTTATTGATTGGCAACACTATGATTATAAAATTGTTTGATTAAAGTTGTGTTATATTAAGTTTTGAAATTTGTGAAATGTTTAAATGTGATTTGAAAAAAATTTGTGAAATGTGATTGTAAAATATTTGAACTATGAATTATTGACAAATATTTTATATTTTGCATTTTATATTTATTGTGCACCACTGAGTATTTTTATACTCAGCGATAGCTTTCTTTGCTGTCTTACATAGAAAAAAGGGCATAGCAGCAGAGTGAGCTGCTACAGTCAGAGAGGAGCATAGTTGAAGAATTTTTGTACGGGTATTTATTAATACCTTTGTAATTATTTTGATGTAAATGGTTTTGTGACACCCCTTACCCGACTACAGTGTAGCCAAGCAAGTTATGCCACTCAGTGTACCGGAGCACTCTATTTTATCTTAATTCATTTTTATCATAGTTTTGAATATAACTTGTGAAATATAATTCATTTTAAGCCATTTATCGAAATTATTATTTATTTGAGGTTCCGAAAATTTTATAGAAAATCCAGATCTCTGCGTAGGTAAAATGGAGAAAACCGTTCTTCGGAACCTGTGAAAAACACTTCCTATATTCATATTCAATCATCTCAACTCCATTTGTTATAATCTCAACATTTTTCAACCATTCATTTCTCAATCATTCATCTCATTTGATCCATTTGCATCACATCAATTTACAACAATTTCTTAACAATTCCTCTATTTGTCCTTAATTCATTTCACATCATCATTAGACTCAAATCATAAATAAATTCTCACATGTGATTTATAATCACAAATTACAAGTACTTACATTAATACAAAATTATATTACATTTGTTTCAAATACACATGATAAAATAAGAGTTTAATTACAAAATTTACAAAAAACATAAAATACAAAATGGGACCTAGTGTCCTACCAATGCACTGTAGTCTGTGAGGTGACACGGACACTATGCAGAACTGTGAACGGCCTTACCTAATCTGTGGTGTACTGGGCCCTCTGTCCAATTCTTCAGTACCTACGCGTTGCAAAAGCGACGCGCTAAGCATAAAGCTTAGTGGTGCCAATAATACAAGAAAATATAATATGCAAATAAAAATAATAATTTCCTTGCTATTGTGTTCATAAGAAATGAATAATTACTAACTTATTGTTTAGTTGAGGGCTAATCATGTTTTATGATATTAACTTCTTCATGCATTTCGTTAATTATTTTCTTCATGATCTTGAGCTTCTTTGTATTTTTGTAATCATTCCTGATACTTAATTTTCGTATTTTCTTTAATAATCAGTTCAATCACAATTATACTTTTCCATGCCCAAGTAACCTATCTTTGGGCGATTGGGTGGATAACGGGTCGTTGGCACTGGACACCGCGGTGCCTCGGGCCGTCATACCATGGGACGCAGAACGTCAACCACGTATGCAGTCAGTATGGCTAAAAAGCCATGATATCACATAATCGGCATAAAAGCCATGAATACGGGCATAAAAGCCATGGATAAGGGCATAAAGCCATGAATACAGGCATAAAGCCTTTCCTTTCGCAGTACTGCTAAAACAATACCCTATTGGCATGCCAAACTATCCAAACAAATCACATTAGGCCTACTAGGGCATTTTTCATTTTTAAGTTTCACAATTTTTGAATTTCAAGTTTTCATGTCACTATTCATTTCATTAGTCAACTAAAATGTTGACTTTTGCATAAACAATAGGTACATTGGTTTTAATACTCCCAACATACCACATTTTGTATTCAAAACTTGTTAGTTTTGGTCACTTTCTCAAAGCTTAGGTCATTTTGGCAAAATTGCCAATTTTTGGTTTTGGTGTCACTATTCACCTCATTGGTCAACAAAAATGTTGACTTTTGGATAGAAAATAGGTGTATTGGTTTTAACACCCCAAACATACCACATTTTGTATTTTAAACTTGTTGGTATTGGTTGCCAATACCATTTCTAAACAATGCTAATTGAACAAAATTTTCAGATTTGGTGCTTCATCTTTACTGTTCCATTTGTATATTTTACAGTGGGAATTTGAGGAAATGGTAAACATGAAAGTTGTTCCTTATTCTGTCTAGTTGAATTTCTTTTTTTGAATCACTCCATTTGGAGTTTTGTAGCTCAAGTTATGGCCAAAATAAGTTTACTGTTCATGTGCATTCATGCTGCACTTTTGGGTTTTGTGATTTTGGTCCAATTTTGGTCAGTAATTTGATCAAGTTAAGTTCATAATTTGGCCTAACTTTCTTCATATGAAATGTTCTACTATGCCTTAGGTTTTCATCGGTTTAAGAATCGCTTAAATCCGAGTTTTCTAGAGAGAGTTATAGCCATCCAAACATTACTACTCAAATGAAAATTCTGGAAATCTCGATCTGATAAGCTCCACTTTGCTCAATGATTTGATTAGGTTAGTGGCATAATTTAGATTGGTGTCCTTCATGAAAGTTGTTTGTCTATATCTTATCTTGTTGCTGTAAACATTTCAGGTCAATTGACCATATCTACAGTGAGTTATGGCCAAATGAACAGTTACTGTTCATTTGGTCATTCTGAGGAGCTGTTTGCGGGTATCCGGATTGGGACCAACTTTTGGTCCACTTGCTTTGGTCTTTTGGGCTTGGTTTCTTCAGAAAAAATGTGCCATTATAAGCCTAGTTTCATGTCCAATTGGCCAAACATAAATTGGACCTACACAGCCAAAGTTATCGCTATGCAAGTTCACTAAATTTTCAGTCCCACTACTGATGTCCTAGGGCAGCCTAAAACATCACTAAGCAATACTATTTTACATTCCCTAATATGGTCAACTTAACTAAAATGGTCACTAATTGACTATTAAAATGTGCTCTAACAATTTCATAAGCCAAATCAATTTTTCACTTCTCAAAACCCTAATGTCCAATTCAATTTGCCCATAAACCTCAATTAGCACACTAGTTCAACATCCATGCATATTCATACCTTAAACATCATTTCTATCCACTCTAAATTCATTAAAACAATCAAACTCATCCTTCCTTAGGGCTGCCAAAAATTCAAGGGATGCATACACTTAACTTTTATTCATTTAATTTACAATTTCTCACTTATTTCAAGCTTCTAACATGGAATCAAAGAAGTATATATATAAGTAGGCACTAACCTCACTTTAACCTCTTGTAGGGCAGATTTCTCCAAGTTAAATCTTCATTTTCTTGTACTCTCTTGGCTGCCAAACACTTCCTCTAGGTCCAAGGATTCATTTTAGTGTTGGGGTCTTGAGGAAATATGGTGAGGAAGCATGAGAAATGAAGCTTTTGTTTGAAAATCAATGGAGGGAGAAGAGGGAGAGATTCACATTTTGGCTGAAGAAGAAGAAGGAAACAGCAGAATTTTGAGTCCATTTTTCTCTTTTAATTGTTTAAAAAAAGACTTATTGAATGGTGATTGGTGGAGGGTATGTAAATGACATCATGTGATGTCATTATCCCTAATTTCCTTCATTTTTCTTTTCTTTTCTTTTCTACCACATTTCAATTTAATTTTTAGCAATATTTCTTCATATTTTATGTCATATTAATTATTTACTTAACTGGACAAGTCGGCCAAAAATCACCTCTGAAGGCGAAATGACCAAAATGCCATCCGTTTGACTTAACGGGTCAAAATTATCTGTACCGATTGAAAACTTTTTCTAAATATTTTCTTGGCATTCTAATGCCATAGGAACCTCAATGACCCTTCTCTGGAGTCCCAAAAATTATTTTATAATTTTTACCCCTGGTCTAGGGCTCCTCGTTGCGAGAACCGCAACTTACCTCTTGTTACCCATCGCTTGGGCACCGACTCTTTTAACTTGGTTGTATTTTATTTCTAAAATTTTTACTAAATTTTTCTCATTAATATTTGAGTTAATTATGGTTCCTCACTTTAGTTTAAATATTTTTTTCAGAAGTTCTAGTCACGATGGTCATCTTGAATTGCTACCGGGAGGATGTTACAGGTTTAGTGTCATATGTATTAAGGTAGATTGAGCAGTTGTACAGTTAATGTATAATAATATTATTTTTGAGATTTTACGTCTATAAATTAACTTATGAATGTAGATTAAATATTTAAAATGCAATGTGCATGAGTTTATGAAATATTTTGAGATATCAATTGTTGATTTCAAATTTGGATTTTGAATTGATGTGTTGCTATTGCTATTGTTTTGAAGTTTGGCAGTTGCAAATGGGGTTAAAATTAATTATTTGAAAGTTTTTCACAGGTTTTAAAGAACTATTTTTACCAAATACAGACGGCACTCTGCCGAAATTTTTATAAAATTCGCGGAAAAATAAAATGGGATAAAAATCTTAACTAATTTTCAAACTTCAATTAAATATTTTTATTTACTACCAAAATGCTCACCATTTCCAAAATATAAGAAAATGGTTTTAAAATCTCTTGTAGTATATTTAATGGGTTACTGGTAGGCGAAGTACAGTAAATCATTAGATGTACTACAGGATCATGTTACATCTTACTAAGGTGTAGGGTGTGACACATGGTAGTGCCAGTGTGTATCGTGTAAGATAGAGACCCAAGGTTCACTTCTAGATTATGGTTTAGTCTCCAAAAAGCCCTAGGAACTAGATTGAACTTCAGTACAGCATTCCATCCACAGACAGATGGCCAATCTGAAAGGATCATTCAGATTTTGGAGGATATGCTTCGGGCTTGTGTGATTGAGTTTGAAGGGAGTTGGGACACACACTTGCCTTTAATTGAATTTGCCTACAACAACAGTTATCAGTCAAGCATCGGGATGCCTCCATACGAAGCACTTTATGGCAGAAAGTGTAGAACTCCCTTGTGTTGGGATGAAGTGGACGAGAGGAAGTTAATTAGCCTAGAATTAGTGCAGTAAATGAAAGAGAAGGTTAAGCTCATTAGAGACAGACTCAAAGTTGCAACGGATAGACAGAAGTCCTACATTGACCTAAAAAGAAGAGATATTCGGTGTGTGGGTGACAAGTTGTTCCTGAAAGTTTCCCCATGGAAGAGGATCATGAGGTTTGGTAGAAAGGGGAAACTAAGTCCTCGCTTCACTGGGCCGTATGAGGTTCTAGAAAGAGTGGGTCCATTGGCATATAGATTTGCATTACCTCCAGAGTTAGAAAAGATTCACAATGTCTTCCATGTCTCCATGTTGAGGAGGTTCAAATCAGACCCCTCTCACATTTTACCAGTAGAGGAGATCGAAGTGAATCTAGACCTGACATATGATGAAGAGCCCATAAAGATCTTGGCATATGAGGGAAAACAGCTGAGGAACAAGCAAATCCCTCTGGTGAAAGTGTTGTGGAACCATCATTTAGGCCAGGGGGCTACATGGGAGCATGAGGAGGGAGGACATGAGAAGGCAGCACCCATAGCTATTCAGAGAATCAAACTAGGTAAATTTCGAGGACAAAATTTATTTTTAAGGAGGGGAGAATTGTAATACCCCGAACCTCCGAGTTATGAATAGTACCATTTTTTATCCGTGACTAGTACTATTTAAAGACACCTTGAGGACCAAAAATAAATAGAAAATTAATTGAGATAGACACAATAAAAATTCAAGTGACCTAAAAATATAAGGATTCATCGGGTATATTGAAAAAGAAGGATCATGACCCAATAATGAGTATTTTGGTCAATTTACCTCAAGAGTTGACTTTTGACCGAAATATCAATTAAATTAAATGAAATTAATGAATTGAATTATGGGGTAAAAATTGAAGAAAAATTCAAGTAAAAATATATAAGGGAAAATTTAAGAAATGAAAACTTAAACTTTCATTTCTATTATGACAAAATTAAAATGAAGGACTTATGGGCTTTTGATAATTAAATTTAATTATTTAATTAAAAGGAAAAATTAAGTGTAAATGCAAAAAAAAAAGGGGGGGGGGATAAAAATTTAAGTTTAATTATCCTTATGACACAATTAAAATTTATAATTTTAATAAACTAATTTTGGAGTTAAATATATATATATATAAGAAGACAAATGTCTTCTTCATTTTTATTTTTTCATAAGGTGCCACCACCCACTCTTCTTTCTTCCTCTCTCTCTCTTTTTCTCTTCTTCTTCCACTTCTTCCCCTCATTGATTTCCCCTCCCAAGTTTTAATTCCCTTAAATTCCCTTCATAAATCCCATAACCCACTAAAAGAAAAGATCAAAGAGAACTTTGATTGAGGCATTGGAGCAAGTAGAGCAAAAGAAATTGGCAGAAAAATTGAAGTTGGAAAGAAATCACTTGAGGCAAGTTTCTTTTCATGTTAGATTAGTTGTATAAGCCTTGAATGAAGTTAACTTATAATGAAATTTCATGAGAAATTAAAAGGAAACATGCATGGAACCTAAACTAGGGTTTTGGCTAACTTAGGAAAAATTAGGATTTTGATGTATTTTAGTTAAATTGATAATAAATCTAAGTTAAATTGAGGTAGTATGCATGATTGGGAGTGGTAAGATTTCATGGGATTGCATAAATTGAATTATGGAAGATTAGGATTCATGGGAAAATTGGGTTTTGGTGCTAGAGAATGAAATTGGTGTGTGTAGTGTTAAATTATGATCATTTGAGGTTTATTTAGTTTGAATTGACATTGGGTTGATGAATGGAAGTAACGAAATGGTAGGATTAGGGAAAATTGCAAACTTTGGTGTTTGAAAATTGTGAGTTTTGTGTTAGGAAGTGCCATTAATGTGTCAATACTAAATTATAGTCTTTTTGAGTGAATTAAATGTGAATTGAGGTTGGTTAGAGGGAACAATTGAAGAAATGAAAAATTGAACTTAGGGCAGAATTTTGCACACTAAATTCAGTGTGTTTGGAAGCCTATAACTTGAGCTATATAACTCTAATTGGTGTGAAACCAATTGGAAACGAAACTTAAGACATAGGGCTAGAATTTTCATGAAGATATCCTACACTGAAAATGACCTTAAGCTATCTGAAATGAACCTTGAAATGGGAGATAAAATTTTGGAATCTGCAGAATTTGACCATATGAATAGTAAATTTTGCATGGCCATAACTCTCTCTAGAAAACTTCGATTTAGGCGATTCTTAAACCGATGGAAACCTAAGACATAGTAGAATATTTCATATGAAGAACTTGAGGTCAAATTATGGACTTAGCTGAATCAAATTGCTGAGCAAATTTGAATAACTGAATCTACAGAAATCTGGAAATCTGCAGATTTACCATATAAACAGTAAACTTTGCATGGCCATAACTCTCTCTAGAAAACTTTGATTTAGGTGATTATTGAACCAATGGAAACCTAAGATATAGTAGAACATTTCGTATGCATAACATTAGACCAAATTATGGACTTAACTTGATCAAATTGCTGAAGGAAGTTGGATCGATAAATCTGCACAGCTCCGAACTAAATCTGCAGGATGAACAGTGACGTGAACAATAAACGTGTTTTGGTCATAACTTGAGCTACATAGCTCCGAATTAGGCAATTCAAAAAATAAAGTTAAAACCTAAATGAACAATTTTCATGAAGAACACCTCACCAAATTATGATCGAAACTAGGTAAAAATTGGGCTCAAAAATTGGGGCACCAAGCTGTCCCAAAACCAAAATATTATAAAATTTTCCAAGCTAACTTGGGATGCATTAGACATGCATGTAATAAGTTCTTGGCAGCAATTGAGATTAGTATTGAGGTATTCTATTTATGTATTTTTAGTAGAAAAAGAAGTTAGAACGGATAAGGAGAAGTAGGTAACAAGGAAGGAGAATTATTAAAGGTTTGTGCATAACTAACCTTTTCTTCATTTTTAAACTTGTAAATTGCTTGGAATGTGTTAAATTGAATGAGTTTGCTTTGAACAAGTTTACTTTGACTGAAATATGGTTTTTCTCTTGCATTTAAGAAATTTGGGTGTTGCCACCTTTATATGGATATTATGATGAATTTAAATGTGTTCATTGGTTTATAAATGTGATTGTTGAGTGGGAAATTTTTGGAAACTGTTTTGAAACCACAGTTAGTATGACAGTCCCTTTCGGAACTCCCTAATAGTAACGACTACTTAGGGTTGATAATTGATATTGATTATGTCTCCCATTAATAACGGTTAGTGGGGTAAGACTACATGAGTACTCATTAGCTAGCTAGCCCTTCCCTCATTAATAACGGTTAGTGAGGTTGAGATTGCTTTGTCATGGTGTACAACACGGCACTGATGGTGAAATTTTGTGTCATGGCCTAAACTGTGTGTTGATGTTGGCAACACTAATGCTTTGTGAATTGTGATTTATGAAGTGTGATTTCTCATTTGAAATGTTATTCCAATAAATGGCATTTATGGACTTAGAACTATTGTGAAGTTTTCATGCTTAAGAAAAATGTGATTTATTATGCTTTGACAAATTGTGTTTTACCTTAAGTTTTAAAGTTATTAGTTGTGCACCACTGAGTGATACACTCAGTGATAGCTTCTTTATGCTGTCGCAGGTAAGGGAAAGGAGAAGGCTGCTGAGTGAGAGACTTGAAAGCATCATTTTGGTATTATTTGTGGGTATTTACATTAGGTATACCCTTATGATTCCTTTGGATGTATTTTGTACCTATATGTATGGATGTACAGACATTGAGCAGTTTGTATTAAAAAAACATTGCATTGCTATCACATTTTGAGTTTGTAACTATTTTGTATTTTACTTTGAGACTTATGAAAATGTAACTTTTGCAATATTTAGTCTATCATTATTTCCAATGAATGTTTACATGGAATTTTAACTATTCTCATGCAGTTTTCCAGAAAAGAATTAATAAGATAAAAAGCTATGGTTTGTTTTAAAATCCTTTGTAGCATAACTAAAGGGTTATCGATACGTGGAGTTTGGTAATTCATTAGGTATGCTATGGGAACATATCGTGCCTTACAAGGGATAAGGTGTGGCAAATATTCTATCTCTTAGACATCCTCATTCGAAATAGCTGCCTAGATATCTCATACCTAGCATTCCTGCTATACTCACCATACAACTCTTGCAGGTGAAGGAGGATCTCACTTGCACTTTGCATATTTTCATGCTGCTTTTGTAACTCATTACTCATAGAAGCAAGCATGTAACATTTGGCTCTCATATCATGCTCCTTCCACTTGTCCAAAGTATTATGTTCCTCTTGAATGGCCTCTGAAGGTAAGGGACCAGGAACCTTTGAGTCTAGAACATATCTAATATGTTCTAGGTTCAGGACAAGTTTTAAATTTCTTAACCAATTAGAAAGATTAGGTCCCGTCAACCTATTGTGATCAAGTATGCTCACAAGGATATTGGATGGTGGTGGTTGTTGTGTGCTCATTATTATCAGAAAATTAATTGCAGAAAATAACTAGATTAATTAGTAAATGAATCAAGTAATTAACCAAAATGATTATGGTCTTTTAATCAAATTGGTCATGCCACTAACTTGGCGAATCCTACACTTCCAAAGTAGGAAACGAAAATCCTAGTTGGATGGATTTCTAGTGGGTGATTGAATTCTTATAGTCTTATTGATCATCCTCAGGCACATCCATTATTGGAATTACAATAAACTATAAGTGAGCAACTCCTTACCCATCACATCTCATGCGAGGTTCAATCATTTATCTAGCCCCTAATGCTCAAAATCTCAGACACATCCATTATTGATTTATCTTGCCTTAGTTAAGTTGATCCCATTAAGCCAATAAATATGCAAATAATTTTAATGTGCTCAGGCACATCCATTATTGGTCATCAACTATTTACATATTTATAACATCTCATGCTTAACAATTATTCTTAAGAAAATCTCTTAAATTAAATGCATCACATACAAGTATTTAAAATTTCTTAAAATAATTGCCTCAATGAAGGGCTCATGATATAATTGCTTTAATTATATCATTTCTAACTTAATCTTTTGTTTGGAAGATTTAGTGGGCGGCTTAATTACTATTATGATCTCACTTTGCACATTATCCAATTGACATGCATATATCATATACTTGCATACATTCCCATACATCTCATGCATACATGGATAAACAATTAATATGGTATGATCATGGACTTTCTAAGGGATTCAATTCTGAGCCACCAAGAATTGAATCAGGGGCATTCCTAGGTGTATTTCATTCATTTATTTTACAAAAGTTGCTGAAGGAGTACATAATCAACACTTGATTTTGATTTCCTCCCACTGGTCCCACCAATGCTCTTGACCTCCTTGATCTTCTTACAATCCAATTACATTATAATCCTTAGCATACCAAGGCAAATTTACAAGAATATGGACTTTAAAGTCCTCAAATAAATGAAATTACAACCCAAATTATTACAACACTTATAATACATGCCACTAAAATAAAATTAATTATTTTAGAACCCAAAGAAAATAAAAGAAATAAATCCAATCACATTGGTCTTTTATTGTCCATAATCATCCGTCATGCATATTACCATTTAACAATTAAATAAAATATACATACTAGAAAATAAAATTGAATATCACATATTCAACAAAAAAAATTCAGATTTGAATCTCATTCAAACAAATTTAAATTTAGAAACTCTTTCAAAATTTAATACCTTGAAAACAATTTTTAATAAATTAATTGTGTTATTAAAATTCCTAATTAAATAATTTAATTAGATATAGGACTAATTATGGATCTTAAAATATACAACAATTGCATAATTGAGCCCATAACCATGCACACCATTGAGGTACCATTGATCTGCCACCATTGATGAATCCAACATGCATACCGCCACACATATGGCACCCAAATAGCTTTAGATCAAATTAAATTTGATCTAATCACACAATTAAATCCCATATTCAATCCTAATGGCAAATATAGTGGCTCTGATACCAATTGAAGGAGCAGAAGCATGGAGATTGGTTCATTAGAGCATTGAATTTTAAAATTTTTCTTCTAGGGTTTCATGCATGATGCCGCATCTCTTATGTGCCTAATTAATTTCAATACTCAATTGCATATTAAAACACTTTTCATATGTATTAGGATCTATGTTTGTCGTTCAAGATTGTGAATTAACAAATTAATTTATTTAAACCCTAGTTTAAAAGAGGAGTTTGAGCACTAACCTCTTTGATGCACTATGGATGCAATTGGCACCTTTAGGAAGCGCCTAGGACCCCAAGTGTTGTCCCTCTAGTTTGTTCATAACAAGATCACCAATGGGCAGCCCCCAAATTAGCTTCTCAAGCCTTGCCAACCGATTATAATTTGGGTTTTTGCCTTTAGAGAGGTTGTATGTGTGTATAGGACACAAGAAACAATTTCTAGCAATTTTAATTTAAAGGGAATGGAGTGATTCTCTTTGAATTGATGAGAAAATATGAAGCGGAGAGGGAGAGAGAGGTGTGCTGCCACCTTGAGACAAGAGAGTGTGATATTTTTATTCTTCTTTCTTTTCCCTTTTATAATTAGGTCATTAAGTCGCTTAAACCTCTTGCTACATGTCACCACCACATTGCATCTTATTTTTAATTAACTTCATCACATTAAGCCAATTGTCAATGCTAGACTTAATCTTGACTTTGATCACCTTGCATGATAGGAAGACAAATGGCAAACTTATATGATGGCATGTGTCACCATCTCATGATGCCACATGTTACCATGTGAAATGACCAAATTACCCTTATATTGTAATTTTGAGTTCTCAACCCCAAATCATTATTTCTCCTCTTCTAATCAATTTATATCAAATATAAATTAATTAATCTCTATTAATTAATTTCTCACAATTAAATTCATATTTAAACACTTTAAATATAAATTTAACTTATACTATATATCCAATAACCTAGATTTGGTTTCAAGCCATGCTAGGGACTTTGCAATCTCATTGCAAACCAAACATATTTAATTAATTAATTAAACTCTTTAATTAGTCAATTAAATCACATTTTACTTAGTGATTATCTTGTGTATGTGTGTGACTCACTAGGCTCATCACTAATTGGCAATGAGATATGATATTAACTCTTGATATCATCAGAACTCTTTCTTATCATAAATGATTTCTCTAAATCATTTTAGGCATCTCGTAGACCATAGTTGACACCTAGCATAGCTTGCCATGGCCACCCAATTAATAATGAGTAATACCTTAAATGAACCTTTAATCATATATTACCATGCACTAGAATCTCTCTGTTACAAAATCCCAATTCGAGCTGGAGTCATGGTTAATGTCAAACCCCATTTTCTATGAAAATTATGTTCTCTTTTAATTCCAGTTCTTCATTAATTAGATTTTCTTATTAGAAACTTTTTTTCTGACTAAATCTGTCTGTTCTGGCCAGGAACTTGAAACATAAAAAACAATTAAATGAACATAGGATTTTATCCCTATTTACTTAGGGTAACAGATTCCATCTTGATCAATACCTATCTCCATATATAACTAGTAGGAGCTAACACATGGCCATATACCCATACATAGTACAAGTATGAAAGCAGTATCAAACTCAAACCACATATATACAAGATAACTGTGTTATCACAGGTCTAAAGATTATATGCACTGATATGATATATGATAATGCATTAACAAGAGTAAACTCCATGTGCTTGTCATATGCGTCACTGGTTCGACCTATTTATCATGTATAAGTGCCTATCATGTTTGTTATATGGCATGAGACTCACCATTCCATCTTATTTATATCTCATATAAATACCTTGGGAACAAACATTAATACAATCTTTCTGGATAAGTCATGTCCTGTGTGAAGTATCCTCGATTGTGAATCAATTTATGATACTTTGTGCTAGAAATACTGTCACTCATATTCTTAACAACTTAAGAATAGAATTTCTAACAAAATATCAATGGACCTTTTCTATTATACATAAATATATTATGTAAATGGAAAAGTGAAATTGCCTTTTATTAATAAAATATATACAAGATACATACTAAATGATATGCTCTAGGGCATACTACTAACATGGATCATGTCATATCTTACAGAGGGGTAAGGTGTGATATGTTTTAGTGGTATCAGAGCTAGTTTTTAATGTAAATTTTGAATTGTGAATTTGAAATATTTTTCGATAAGTACAACTGCTCAAATGTTTAATACATATAGTACATTTACATCATGGAAATGAACTGACGGGGAGAAATATCCTTGTATTGGTTGTAAAGGAAATAGAAAAATCTTGCAAAAAGAAATGGAAGAGGGAGATAAAACAGTAGAACAACTGGTTACAGTTGAGGCACAAAAGGAGGCCCCAACTCCTCAGAATGTTAGAGATCCAACTGCATCAGTTCCACCTATGCAGATTTTTACACAAATGGCCCAGCAGTTGGCTATGTTCTTTCAACAACTGGCTGACAGTATATCAACCCAAGCCCAAACCCAACCCGCACAAAGACAATGTGAAAAAGGGAAAAGTGGAAAATTTATTGGTCAGAGTTTGAGTAGTAATTTGGGAAAGAGGAAGATATATGGGGAGCGTAGTGCTCATAGATATGGCAGAGGTGGATCTTTAGGGCAGAAGCCATCAAGAATTAGTCGGTAGAAAACCAAAAGTTCCTATCCTACCTGTTTCTGTGATGTTTGTGGCACACTACATGGAGGCATTTGCTATAAGGCCATTGGAGCCTATTACAATTGTGGTGAACTTGGACATTTTGCTATAGATTGTACTAGAGCACATCGATCTATAACACATATTACACCAAAGAGATCAGTCCAAGGCTCTGCCCTTAGAAGTTCATAGACAGTCAATAAGGGCGGTGGTAGAGGTAGAGGTAGTATTCTGACAGCCAAGGCACAATGAATCAACTTTGGCGACGATACACCAACCGAGTGTATACCATGTGCTAAAGGGAGAAGCGGAGGCTTGGATGTAGTATTTGGTACATTCTTAGATTTTGAAAAGAATGATTATGTATTATTTAATTCTGGCTCTACTCATTCATATGATAATGCTAAAATTATATGTTCTGCTATTATTCCCTTACATGGAAATAGATTTTTATGTGTTAGTGACTAGTCCTTTAGAATAAGAGTTACGATAATAAGTGTGATTGGAATTAGTTTTAGGAAGAGTTTGTTAGTGAGAGATATCTCCTAGAATATGATAAAATTTTAGAACTAATTAGCGTGCCTATTTAGAGTAAGGTAAGAGGACCTAAAAGTGAATTATAGTAATATAGTTGCCTTAGATGAGGGCAAAGGTATTACTGCTTATAAATGTCGGTGGATACTATAATCAAAATATGTTTAAGATATCAGAGGATTCGAGAAAGATAAGATATAGAAAAGTTTGGTCTATTAGGATGTATCATAGTGACTATGCAATATTCTTGATATTTGTGCTGTAAGCTGCAGATTACAGTACCGACTTGGGATTATTGTGTAGAGCTACATACTACCCAGTAGTATACTAAGATGAGGGTAATTACAAATGGTTTCTGCTTTGGTATGGTTATGCCAGAGTAGAGTTCTATTACTAAAAATGAGTTTGAAAATCCTAATTCGAGATTTAAAACTCTAGAGTTAGAATATCGAAAGGTCATAGTTGTGAGATAGCTAGAGTCACTAACTCAGTTACCTTAGCATGAGCTACAATACATCAGGAATTGCTATAAGACTATACATTTCAGCCTAGTAAAGATAACACCTATAGGGTGAGGTCATCTAGTCTTTGATATGGGGTCTTGCAGTTGTTTTGGCCTTGTAACAAACCTCTTATCTAAAGATTAATGAAAAATAATATCTTATTTGTGTAGCAACAAGGCACAAAGTATAATTTTATTTCCTTCCCGGAAGGAGACAGGATGTTATGGATGATGTTCATAATTTGTAAGATAATGATTCAAGGGATTCACAATATGGAGGAGTAGATAACTATATACAGTTGTGGTAAGGCAGTAAGTATAGTATTCTATCGTAGTCAGTTATACTACAAGAATTATAGTAGTGTTTCCTCAGAAGGAATGGATGAATACCACTAATAGAATGATAAGTGAAACGATGTTTTAATTAGGACAGTGATGAGCTAAGAAGTAGTTGGCCAGGTATTTCTTAGGAAGACCACAATTTTATTGTGCAAATCATTAAGGATCAGATTATGATTGGTGCATGGTAAGAGAAAAAGGAAAGTCCTGTAGACTTCCTTCTTAAGGTATTAAAGGGTAGTTTATAATTAATTAGAAAAGAAGACATTGATTGCAAATCAGTGAAAAATAAACTATAAAATATCGGTAGATGAAAGAAAGAATAAAAGTGAAAATTTGAACAGTTGGTTTAAATGTAATAATGAAATATTACGAATATGTGACACCCCTCACCCGTCTATAATGTAGCCGAGTAAGGCATGTCACACTCGGTGCTGGAGCACCCTATCTTATCTTACTTTATCCCTTTAAAAAATTTGGAATCGTTATATTTTAAAATAAATTAAATTCATAGGAGAAACTGACGGAGTTTCCCCTAATTTATTATCGTTTGGCGTGTCTCGCTATTTACCTATTTAAAAATATAATATAAATTTCCAATAAAATAATACATGATCTCATCATCATCAACTCACATTCAATTCTTGCAACTAACATTCATGCGTATCCATTCATGCGCAATTCATATGTCGAAATTCTCAAATTTCATTAATTTACATGATTTACAAACTAATTACATAAATTCATAATTTACATGATATACAAATTAATTATATATGAAAGAGCTAATTTATTAATTTACATCATATACATATTAAATACATTTTTAGAACTTATATTACATTGCAATATGATAACTATTTATAAAATATAAAATATATTAGTATGACCTATATGGGCCCTATCTACATGCATTCTTTGAGAGGTGACAACCTTGGACACATTGTAGATCAGGACTCCAAAATCTCGATCTATTGTCCACTGGATTTGTCTTGATGCTTATGCGAGAAACAATCCATCGTGCTAAGCATTTACGCTTAGTGTTGCAATAATACAACAGGAAATAATATACAAATAAAGATAAAAATAAAGCCTAATTCATGTAATCAAAAATTATTTTGATTTCATATAAATTTTAATATTAAATATATTTCATCATTCTTGGCATTCCTTGGAAGGGCTTATCTCTTAATTTCACAGAAATAATATATATTATACAAAATTAATTAAAATATTAAAACTTATATTCCTAGTATTATAGAAGATGCATTTGTAATATTTATTTAAGTTAAATTTATTTTACTAATCTTTTTATCACTTTATTTCACATTTTCTTATGTTTTATATAATTTCATAATAAATAAATTTTTATAGCTAATCTAGTTCATTTCAAGTATCTCTTACTCATTTATTTAATTCTAATATTATTAATTCCTAATATTCTTAACTTATTTCTCTGCCCAAGTAACTTATTACAGGCTGATTAAACTGGTTACGTGGGTCTTTGTACTTTGGAAATCGTGGTGTCTCGAGCCATCATACCATAAGGCGCAAAATATTAACCACGTATGCAATCAATATAGGTAGTATAGGGCACGCGATTGCCTCGAGCCATGGGACATGAATACACAAAGCGTCGATACGTATACAATCAATATGGCTAAGAAGCCATGATAACAAATAGTCAGGCATATAAGCCATAAATGCGGGCATAAAGCCATTAATACAGGCATAAAGCCTTACGCAGTACTGGTTAAATAAACTTCTATTGGCATGTTAATCTATCCAATCTGACACATATGTCTAGGCAATACAAGGGCACATTAGTATCATTAAGTGTTCATATGTTTCATTATTTCATTATATGTTCCAATTATAATTTATAGTAATTTAATTTTTATTCATAGTAGAAACATAAATCTCCAAATCTCAATTTTTTGCATACTTTATACATTCATCATACCATTCATGTTAATTGCAATTCACATCAATCGATTTCTATATACCATTTGTACATTGAAATAATTTTCTTTCTCTCATGATAATAACATTTAGCCCATTCAGACATCTATGTGATTCATTTAATCATTACAATATTTATATAAATTATCATTCATATTATTACCTCTCATGTACCAATTATTATATAAGGTATTGTTATCCTACTTGTAAAAGAGACATAAGTCTTAATAATAATTTCATCTCATTTATACCTTTAACAATCCATTCATGTTAATTACTTTTCATATTTCAAGTTGTATTACTTATTTGTTATGAGTTTCATGTGTGATGGGAATACAAATCCTAACTACCTATTCACATAATTTAAGTGTTCATTAAGTCATTTAGGTGAATTACCATTCCTATTCTAAGTAATTCATGAAAATTTCATGGATTTCAAATTTCATACCTTAATTTCCCCTAGTAATTTAGTTCTTGCATTTTATGTCATGGTGTTTACTATTCACATTACTATTTATTCAAATTTTGACTATTTAATAAATAATAGGATTGCAAATTCTAAATTCATAATAATACCACATTTTGGGTTATAAACTTGTTGGCACTAATTGCCAATTACAATTCAAAGTTCCCTAGATGTATTTCCAAAATTTCAGTTTTGATCACCTAAGTTTACTATTCCATTGGACCTATCTATAATGGAAATTTGGCTAAACTTTCTGCATTAAAGTTTTTCCTTAATGTCTCTAATTTAATTCCCTTTTTGAATCACTCTATTTGGAGTTTTGTAACTCAAGTTATGGCATTTTTACCATAACTGGCCGGATTGGTCATTGTCCAGAATTTCTGGGCAATTTTTGGTTCTGGTAGTTTTGATGAGCTAAATTTAGTTAGTAATTTGATTAGGTTATGGTCAGAATTAGAGTTTCTGATCCACATAAAGTTTGTTCTACTATGTCTAAGATTTCCACGGGTTCAAGAATCATGTCATTTGGACCTCTCTACACAAAGTTATGGCCATTTGAACAATCACTGTTCATAAGGTCATTTTTCCAAGTCCAGATTTTGGTTACCCGGATTCAAGTTAATTTTAGGTCATTTTGTGTTGGTGTTCTGGGTAGGGTCTATTCATGAAAAATGTGTTATTATGTCCTAGGTTTCATCTCCAATTAGCCTCACACCAATTGGAGTAACACAACTCTACTTATGGCTATCTAACCTTTTTGGACTCATAAGTCCAGAAATCCTGCAATGAGACAACACTCCCAATACCACCATTCCACACTACTACCAACCTCAAATCACATTCCATGCACTTCAAATAGTCCATATTTGCTCTTAACAACATCAATTCAACAACCATTTAACAAACCCCCAATTTTCTCCTCAAAACCCTAGCTCACAATTCAAAATTCATTCAACACATACCAATTGAACATACTAACCATACTTATCATCATACTCAAGCTAATTATCAAGTTTATGTTCCATAAAACACTTCAAATCCTACTCTTGCACAATCTGACCAAAATTTACTTCTCAAATTCATACATACTTTCTTTTAATTTCTTAATTATTTGCTCATATTCAAGCTAAATTCTAAGGAATAAACAAGATTAGAAGGTTAATAGGCACTAATCTTAGTAGGCAGAATTTTCTCTTAGCCAAACTTCAATTTTCCTTCACTTTCTTGGCAGCCAATCACCTTAGCAATGTTCTAGGATAATTTTTAGTGTTAGGACTTAGGGAAAATATGGTGAAGAAGGCAAGAAATCAAAGCTAAAAAGGAGTAAAAATGGAGAATGGCTATGGAGAAGTTCTCAGCCAAGAAGAAAAAAATGGAGAAGATGATGATTACTTTCATTCTTTTAGTCATTTGTCTCTTTTATAATTGTTTGTCTAATTTCTATTGGTTGGAAAATTTTATTTGCATCATTCTTATGATAGCTTTTTAATTTCATTTTATTTTGTTTTTCTTTCTTCTTTCTTTTACCATTTTAATTAAATTTTTAGCAATATTTATTCATATTTTAGGACATAAACCTCACTTACTTAAATGGAAAAATTAGTTAAAAATCATCTTTGAAGGTGAAATGACCAAAATGCCCTTAATTATGCTTATCGAGTTAAAATTGTCTGTACCAATTTACAATTTTTTTTTTTTGTATTTTCTTGACATTCTATTGTCATCGAAGCCTCAATAATTCTTCACTTGAGTCCTAAAAATTATTTCACAAGTTTCCCTATGGGTTTAGGGTCGACAACTGTCTTCACAGTCACTTCCCGTTAGGTTACCCATCGCCATAGCTCCGGCTCATTTAATTTCCTTGCATTTCATTTCTTAAATTTTTTCTTCATTTTTTTTATCATTATTTGGATTATTTATGACTCCTCACTCAAATTTAAATATAGTTCTAGACATTACGGTATGCGGACAAACATTAGTCAAGACGATGAGAGCGTCTGAACTACCTAAAGTGAGGATGTCACAGAATATTAGTAGAAGTGTTGGTCAGAGTGGTCCTCTGACCAATCCAAAATAATATTGAAGTGTAGAAGATTTATTAGAAATGATAAAAAGGTATTAGTTTTTAAATCGACAGTCAGGTAAATAAGTGAATTAATAAGTAGTAAGTTAAATAAAAGTAAACAAGACGGTGCAAAATGGAACATAAGCCTAGATCCTGAATGGAGATGGTGAGATAGTGGTTATGGATCTATGGTCAATGATGAGATAAGCATTTCTCATATGATCGATGAGGTCACTTTATAAGGAAACATGAATCGAAATAATAAATAGAATAACTTGATGAAAAGATTTGAATTTTATAAACAGATTAAAAACTACACCAGATTGTCAGAGGTTTTATATAGACTTAAAGAAAAAGAGATATTGAAAATGAGGTGTTTTGAAGGTTTGTTTTAGAAGAAGATCATAAGATTTGGCAAGAACTGAAAACTAAGCCCTCACTTCATAGAATCATACAAGATTTTAGAAAGAGTAAGTCTATTAGCACACATATTTGCTTTACCTCTAGAATTAAAGTAAAATTAAACATAACTTATGATGAGGAATTCATCAAGATCTTGGTACACGAGGTAAAACAGTTATGAAATGAACAAATACCACTGATTAAAATGCTATGGAACCATCATTTAAGGTTAGGAAACCACATGGATACATGAAAAAGACATAAGAAGACAACACCCATAATTATTTGAAGACTGACATTAGGCAAATTTCAAGGATGAAATTTCTTTTAAAGAGGGGAGAATTATAACACCCTTCTACTAAGTAGTCTATACATTCTACGGTTCCAATGTACTAGTTTGTTCGGATAGTCAGGATGTCTAGAACTATATCTGTATCATCTAGAAAAGCCATAAATAAAATAAATAGAAGTTACATGAAGGTGAAATGGAAATAAGAAAAACAAAGCATAATGGGTTAAATGAGCCGAGGTCCCAATGATGAGTGACCAAACTGGGAAGTGACTGCGAGCTCAGCTGCTATTCTAATTTCGTGTGGGAACCTATGACACCTTAGGTTTAGGGATAATTGCGAAGCTAATGGTAATGTGAAAACCATAGAAAAGAATAGAAAGCAGTTCAAATAATTGAATCGAGTTAGGAGCAACCTAGTGCTATTGGAAAAGCGTCCAGGCCAGATAAAGGGCATTTTGGTCAATTCACCCTTAGAGGTGACTTTTGACCTAATTGCCATTAAAATGTAGAAAATTAAAATATTAAAAAATGAATTAAAAATGAAGAGAGTAGGGAAAGGAAAGAAGAAAAGAAATGAATTCCAAATATTAATTTGAATTATGAGATAATCAATGACATATGCATGACACAATTAAATATTTAATTTTTAATTTATGAAATGTAGAGATAATTATAACTTAAAAGGGGATAAATTAATTAAAAATCAAATTCTTGTCTTCTCTATGTCCTTTGGAGGGCTCACCTTCATCTCCGCTCTCTTTTCTTTTCTTTCAACCATTAATGACTTATTATGAGCTCTTAAAACCCTAATTCACCCCATAATAAAAATTCTAGAAACTCTCAAATTAATCTCTAAAAAGAAGATTGGGAGAAAGATATTTGAAGAAAATTGAAGAGAATTGGAGTTGGTAAAAGCTTCATAGAGGTAAGTGGTATAATTGAGTATAATTATGAGAGTTTAAGATGATAAATTGAAAAATCATGCTTGTTTTTGGAGGAGAAAAATTCATCCAGCCTAGAGTAAATTAGGATTTGATTCTGAGTAATTGAATTGAATATGAAATTGAACCTAAATGAAGTTATATGGGTGGTTAGTGAAGTGAAATTCATATGAATTGACATGAGTTTTGGAATTTTAAAGATGGAGAATTAGGGTTTTGGGGAGAGATTAGGTTTTTTATCAAATGTTAACCAATTGGTGTTATAATGCTTAATTTTGCTCATTTGGTGTGTTATGAAGTGTGAATTGATGAATTGAATTGAAATAAGTTGTGGTTGTGAAATTGTTGAATTCTGGACCAATGAGTCCAGCATAGTTAAATGGCCATAAGTAGAGTTGTGTTGCTCCAATTGGTATGAGGCTAATTGGAGTTGAAACTAGGGTCACAATGTTACAATTTTGATGAAGAAACATTGCCCAAAAACTGAACACAAGTTGGTCTAAAATTAGGTTGAATCCGAGATTGGTGCCATGATTTTGGGCAGAATTGATCAAATAAATAGTATATGTTCAAATGGTCATAACTTTGTGTAGAGAGATCCAAATGATCTAATTCTTAAACCATTAGAAAGCTTATACATGGTAGAAAAACTTTCATGAAGAACAGAAGCTCAAATTCTGACCATAATCAAATCAAATTGCTAACCAAAGTTAGTTCACCAAAACTGCCAGAACCCTAATTTGCCCAAAAAATCTGGAAATGACTAATCCGGCCATTTATGGTAAAAATGCCATAACTTGAGCTACAAAACTCCAAATGAAGTGATTCAAAAAGAGAATTAAAGTAGAAACATTAAGGAACAACTTTGATGAAGGAAGTTTAGCCAAATTTCCACTGTAAATTAGTCCAATGGAACAGTAAAACATTAGTGACCAAATCTGAAATTTTGGAATTAGTTCTAACAAACCTTGAATTTCAATTGGCAACCAATGCCAACAAAATTGTGACCTAAAATGTGGTATGACCATGTGTTTAGAAATGGTATACCTATTAATTATGAAAAAGTTAACATTTTGAATAAATAGTAATGTGAATAGTAATCACAATAGCATAAAATGCAAAGAACTCAACCCTTATGAGAATTTATAAGTAAAATTAAGTATGAAAAATTCAATTTGTTTGGATTAATTAGTAGAAATGATTTGGGTGGATACTGAAACACTTTAATTATGTGTTTCAGTTGGTAAGAAACCATCAAGGAAGGAGAAAAATTGGGTTAAGTTAAGACAAGTTAAGAAGGTTTGTGCACAACTAGTACTAATTTAGTAAATTGTTTTACATATTCCTAATGATTAAATGATTTTATTGTTACATGTGTTATGCTCATCAATTTATGATTTTATTTCAACAATTATTGAATATTGTTATGGTTTGAATGAATTTGGTTTTGGAAATTGTGATTTGAAATGTGGTTTGCATGGAAAGTATTGATTGCTTAGATTTGCATGAAAATGATTTTATATTATGATTATATGCTCACAAAAAGAGAAAATGAGTTTTATGATGTTATTTCATATCTCACAACTAATGCTTGATATGGTTATTACCCGTCCCTCATTTGTTGAGGTGACAATAGTGTTTGCTTTGTTTTGTTTTAGATACCATGGTATGTGCACATTGATATGATTTTGTCACACCCTACCCCTCTATAAGGCATAACATGATCTCGTAGTATACCTAATAAATTACCAAACTTTATCTACTGATAACCCATTAAATACACTACAAGGGATTTTAAACATTTTCTTACTTCTTTTTACAGTGGTGAGCACTATTGACAGGCATTAAAAATTTTCTTTTACTGAAGTGAAACCAAATAACGAATTTAAAGTATTAATAATTTTTGTAAAAATTTTGACAGAGTGCCATCTGTATTGTGAATAAAACAGTTCTTCAAAAACCTGTTAAAAGCACTTCCAATATATTTCTCAATCCCAAACTCCAACAAATTTGTTCAACATAATAAATTTCTCAACATTATCAATTAAGTTCAACAATCAATTAAGTTCAACAATCAATTTTCCAGTGTTTCAAAAAGCTGAGATAAGATAAATATACCATAATATTTTTACAGGCTAAAATAATTTACAATTTTAGTTTACAACTGCTCAAGACCAAGTACAATATATACATACAATGCACATACATTACAACAAAAACTACACAATATGGTATACTCGATATACCCAGCAAAATCTCCAAATGTGGTACAAGCAGCCTACTCTGCTGCTCTGTCCGTCTGTCTACCTGCGACAGCAATGAAAAGCTATCGCTGAGTAAAATTTACTCAGTGGTGTACAATAATAATTTAAAATGCGGTATGTAAAACTTTTATTGATAATTTACAATCCAAACAATTCACAATTTTTCAAAGCTCATATAACATAAATTTGATCAAACAATTGAATAACAGAGTGTTGTCAATCAATAACACAACTTAGGTCATGACATAAATTTTCCTAACATGCCGTGTTGTACACCACGACAAGGCATACTCACCCCACTAATCAAAATAAATAAGGGAGGTAGCTAGCTAGATAATGAGTACTCATCCACACTCACCTCAGACTCGTAAGTCAAAGAGGGAGGAATATAGTCATACTCACCCCATAAATGGAGGAGGAACATAGTGATATTGCCATGCCAAGTGTAAATCAAAACAATTCCAATTCACAATATTTAAATATTTCATACAAACCACAAATCACATTTTATCTCAAAATTTCTATTTGCAAAGTAGGCAACATAATAATTTCCAAATAAAATTCCCAAAGCCAAAACAATAAAAAATTATTTATTAGTCATTTCTCGATATAAATTTTTACAGTAAGCGGTGAATATAAAAGTATTGTGCCTGGACCTCGATATATGCCTCTTGTACGACTCAGTGTTCCCTATGCTTCTCAATATCCTTTTCAACTTAACCTCATAGTTTAAAGTGTTTGAGTGCTCAATGAATTTGTTTCTAACAATAAAATCCAATATTTAAATTTTCTTGGTACTATTCCCTTCAATTCATTTCATTAGTCAACCTATAATGTTGACCCTTGATGCACTCTAAGTGAGTCAATTCTAATGTTACCAATATGTCACATTTTATAGCCCTTTAGTGTTGGTATATGTTACCAATTTCATTTCCAAATGTATTGCATTTTATTGCAATTTCTTTGGATTCGGTGTACTATTTTGACCTAGCCAGAAGCGACCTAGTTCCTCGGTTTTGATTTGGTCCAAACTACAAACTTGTAGGTCTACGTCTTATTGCACGTGGGGCAAAATTTTAGTTCATTCTGAGTTGTATAGACCAAGATATAGCCAATTTACCAATGTTGGACAGAATGCACTAAAATGGTAGGTTTAGGTCATTTTTAGGTCACTTTTGGTTCGGCCAGTTTTGGTATCCGAACTTGTGCAAACTATTTGGCTTGGTTCTGGCAATTTATGGGCTTTTATGTCTTCATAAGAATTGTAGATCTATGTCTAAACTATTCATGGTAAAAATTTCAGGTCATTTGGACTGTTTTGAGTAAGTTATGGTCAAAATACTAACTGCTGCCCAAATTGACAATTTTCAGGCTTTCAAGTCACTAATTCGGATTTGGTCATTTTGGATGACTTGTAACCATTCTCAACATATACATTATAACTCAGAATTTTTCAAAGTCCATTTACACAATTTAATCACATGAACATACCCGATTTACATATCCAATTCCAATCTATTATAATCATATACATGATACCACTATAACCAACATAATTTAATAAACCAAACCATGAAACAACACATTTCAACTACACTTTAAAAGTTACCGAATTACACATCTCCTTCAAATAGCTTGCAAGCTTGCAAAACCAAGTGCACTATCACACATATACTTATTATACATTATCTAAATTATTTCTATACACATAAACACCTATACCAACATCTTAAACAACCATTTAAAAGTGAAAACAAACAATAAATAGTAAGTTTCCATGGCTGTCGAAATGGTGTACCACCAATAAATCATCAAACTTCAAAACTTCTTCCACAAAAGCACTCACCACAACATCCACTCAAAGTTTAATGAAGCAAGATTGAAAAATACACATTTACCTCTTTTGAACTTCTTAAAAACTCCAGCAAAACTTTCCTTTCTTGCTCCCAAAATGTTGCCGAAGCTGTATAGAACAACTTTAGTGAAGAAACCTAGAAGAACTAATGGCTTGATGATGGTGGATTATCCTTTGCATAGTGGACGGCCATAGACGACTTGGAGAAAGCTTGGTTTTGGCAATGGAGAGAGTTTAAGGAAGAAGATGGCTGTTTAGTGGAGGTGGCTATCCAAAGCATGGATATGTGTCACTTATCTCATGTTAGTGGAGAACTAAGGGATTAAAAAATATAATCAAATGTTAAACTTTCATTTATCTAACATTACACCCATAATTTTCCTTATTTATATTATGCACCACTATTTTAATTTTCATGGTATTTTCAAAGTTTAATATCATTTATTTTTAATGTACATTTAGGTCAAAAGGCAACTCAGGGTGTCAATTGACCACAATCATATTCGGGTTGCTTTTCGACTTTTTCGATGACACTGATTTTTATCAGTTTCTCGATTTTTCATTTTTTCTTTGTACTAATTATTTAATTTTTCTTTGACATTTCTAATATCATTTATTTTTCAATAGATGTTTATTTAAGTCCCAAAAATATTTTCTAGGATTCCCCGCGGTCTAAGGTTAGTCAACGGCCCACGCCATAACTTCCCGGTACAGTCACCCATCGCTGCGATGCTAGCTCATTTAACTTAGTTTCATTTCATTCCTATTATTTTTCCTTTCTTGTATTTCATTATTTTATGTCTCCTCACTAACATTTAAATGTAGTTTTAGGCATCCTAGGCTATGCAGACGGACAGTCACGAGCGATGAAACGCACTATCGAACATAGGGGTGTTACAATTCTCCCCCCCTTAAAATAAATTTCGTCCTCGAAATTTTACCCAATAGTCTTCTTACAATATTCACATGTTTATTTTCTCCTTTCTATACGATCGTATAATCTTCTTTCCTTTGAATTTGTATAAGACTTTTAACAATCTAATATAATATTTACTTTGTTTATATAACACTAATCTTTTCTTACTATCGTTCCATCTAATATTTCGATTCATATTCTCTTTTTGAAAGACCACTAAGGTCGTGTTAGAATTACTTATCTAATTATAGGTCTTTTAACCATTATAGTCAATAATCTTACTCATATTTGTAACATTTCTTTATTATATCTGAACCAACTGTTCAAATTTTTGCCCTCATCTATAGCAAGTCTATTATTGCAATTTACTTTTACGTCCTCTTGCCTTACATTAAGTAGGCTTGCTGTTTAGCTTTATAATTTATGGTGTGTTAGAAAATACCTTTCGTTGATAAACTCTTCCAAAACTAATTTCACTTATTATCACACTTCTTATCTTAAAGGACTAATCACTAATGCATCAAAATTTATTCCCATGTAAAGGAATAACAACAGAACATATAGTTCTATCACTAACATACAACTAAGTAGTGTTGGGATCAAATAATAATTTTTTTCTTTTATTAAGAACTTACCAGTAGCTACATCCGAAGTTTCTGTTCTTTCTCCTTAGCGCACAGTGGACGCTCTGACTGATGCTCGGGTTGATTCACTATGTTATGGTTGTGAGGAGTACCAACTCTATTTCTATCTCAACCTCTCTTGGTATGCATGAACTTTGGAAGCGGTCGAGGTGCTCTAGTACAATCTCTAACAAAGTGTCCAAGCTTTCCACAATTGTAGCAGCCTCCAGTGGCCTTATAACAATTACCTCCATGTAGCTTACCACAAACATTGTAGATACGGGCAGAATAGGCACTTCTGATTGTTCGACAACTAGATCTTGGTGTTCTCTGCCCTGATGATCCGCCTCTATCATATTCCTGAGCTCGGGGCTCCTCAAATTCTTTTCTCTTCTCCAAATTACTGTTTGAGCTCTGACCCATAGGTTTCTCCCTCTTCTCTATTTCACACTGCCCTTGTGGGCATTGGGTTTGTACTTGGGCTTGGGCTGACAGATTATTAGCCATTTGTTGAAAGAAAGTGGCCATTTGTGCAGTAATTTATACAAGTAAAACTGGTACATTCAGGCCTTCGACACTTTGTGGAGCTGGGGCCTCAACTTGTACTTCTGCTATCACAGACTGTTCTATTGTCTCATTTTTCTCTTCCATATCTTTTCACAGGATTTTCTATTTCCTATAAAAGCAACACAAGGAGATTTCCTCCTATTAGTGCATATTTATAATGTAATGTATTGTATGTATCAAACAATGACATTAAGCAGTTGTACTATGAAGAAAGAATATTCAAATTACAATTCAAAACAAAATTTTAAAACTAGCTCTGATACCACTAAAACATGTCACACCCTACCCCTCTGTAAGGCATAACATTATCTCATAGTATACCTAATGAATTACAAAATTTCGTCTACTGATAACCCATTAAATACACTACAAGGGATTTTAAACCTTTTCTTACTTCTTTTTACAATGGTGAGCACTATTAACAACTGTTAAAAATTTTCTTTTACTGAAGTGAAACCAAATAATGAATTTAAAGTATTAATAATTTCTGTAAAAATTTTGGCAGAGTGCCATCTGTATTTTGAATAAAACAGTTCTTCAAAAACCTGTAAAAAGCACTTCCAATATATTTCTCAATCCCAAACTCCAATAAATTTGTTCAACATAATAAATTTCTCAACATTATCAATTCAGTTCAACAATCAATTTTCCAGTGTTTCAAAAAGCTGAGATAAGATAAATATACCACAATATTTTTACAAGCCAAAAATAATTTACAATTTTAGTTTACAACTGCTCAAGACCAAGTACAATATATACATATAGTGCACATACATTACAACAAAAACTACACAATATGGTATACTCGATATACCCGATGAAATCTCAAAATATGGTACAAGCAGCCTACTCTGCTGCTCTGTCCGTCTGTTTACCTGCGACAACAATGAAAAAGCTATCGTTGAGTAAAATTTACTCAGTGGTGCACAATAACAATTTAAAATGCATTATGTAAAACTTTTATTGACAATTTACAATCCAAACAATTCACAATTTGTCAAAGCTCATATAACACAAATTTGATTAAACAATTGAATAACAGAGTGTTGCCAATCAATAACACAACTTAGGTCATGACACAAATTTTCCGAACATGCCGTGTTGTACACCACGATAAGACATACTCAACCCACTAATCGAAATCAATGAGGGAGGTAGCTAGCTAGATAATGAGTACTCATCCACACTCACCTCAGACTGGCAAGTCAAAGAGAGAGGAATATAGTTATACTCACCTCATAAATGGAGGAGGAACATAGTGATATTGCCATGCCAAGTGTGAATCAAAACAATTCCAAATCATAATATTTAAATATTTCATACAAACCACAAATCACAATTTATCTCAAAATTTCCATTTGCAAAGTAGGCAACACAATAATTTCCAAATAAAATTCCCAAAGCCAAAACAATAAAAAATTATTCATAACTCATTTCTCCAAATAAATTTTTAAGTATCGACACCATATTTTGTGACCCCAGAAAATTAATAGGCTTTGAAGTAGATCCCGGCACCAAGTCTCAATCATTTCGATCTCTCTTTGCGATTAATCACATTTCCGATCCCTCTTCAAAAGGAATCGAACCAGTACTAAGTCTCCATGTCATTTAAATCCTTACCGATCTCTTAAATCAATTACCAAGTTTCCTGGCCAGTCAATCACACATTCGATCTCTTGTCAAACGAAATTGAACCAACATTAGGTCTTCATGCCATCCAATCCCCCTTTCATAAATATTGTAGATAGTTGTTCAATAAAGTTAAGGTTTTAATCCGGCTTAATGGTACTTCCGATCTTAAGTGTTCAGATCAGGTTTCCAATCTTAATAATCTAAAGTTCCGTTCAGTGTTTGTTCTCGGTTTAGGCCGATCTCATGTTTACAATGTTTTGCCAATCTCTCATACATAGATTAATAATTGCTTTCAAGTTATTATAATATATTCAGACAATCAGGCGCTTATGCAACTTAGATACTTTCCAATCTCATCTAGTCATGGAACAAAAAAGGAACTTTATTTCATTTCAAATTAAAATATATACAAGTCATTCGGCTGGAGGATCACCCCCAGCCTGTTCTACATTTTGTTCACCCCCTCTATCACCTTCAGCCTCCTCCTCACTATCCTCTTCGTCTTGGGGAGCTAGTTCCACCATCCAGGAAAAGTCCTCCTCGGGATAACGCTTCTTGAGCTCAGCCAAGAGATCCCCATGGGCGTTCACATAGGCACCAGCCTCCCTTGTCACTGCCTTTTCTTCTTTTGCTTTGAGTTCCTCAGTGAGGCGAGCGACATCAGCGGCTCGGAGCGCCCAAACCTCTTCAAGAACATGAGCTTGCTTGGCCAGTTTATCCTTATAGAATTTCATCCGCCCCTCAATTTCAGCTATGTAGTTTTGGGCGGATGAAAGTTGGGATCGGAGGGAAGTGGCTTCCTGACCCACCTTACGGATCTCTGCTTTAAATGATGAGCCTTGTCCCGGACGATATGTTGGTTCACCAAACTCTCCACACTCAGGCTCATAGTCTGGGTCAGGATATCATTGAGACTGTTCGGGGTTAGCCTATCTCGATCCTCTCGAAGGCAGATGGAGGCCCCCAAAACCTTAGCCAAACCTGGATTGTCCAGAACAATTCGGTTCTTCTCCAGGAAATAGATCAGTACTTGAGCGCCACGGGAGAGGGTCCTCGAGGTAGGTTGGGAAGGACCCCCTTCCGCACTCAGAAGCAGCGGAGGGTGGTGGTGGCTCTTCTTGGCGAGGAGGCCGAACCACTTCTATTTCAGGAACCAGTGGTCCTAAGGGCCGGGATGAGCCTCCCTGCATCTCTACTGAGTCATGCCTGGGCGTCTGAGAAGCCTCGGCGCATTTCATCTCCCGCACCTTTCTAGAGACCTCTCTCTTCCGCTTTTGGCTCTCTTTGGAAGCCTCGCTGCCCACCATGCCTACACAAAGAAAAAGTCAGTGAGTTTGCTAAGGCCCAAAGGTCAGAGATATAGAAATGCAGAGGCGAGTCGAGAGTTGAAACTGCGCTCTTCACCGTGTCAGTGCATTGTCAATGATGCGATTCGGCCGTCACCGCATCTAAGCAGGAGAATTTTTGAGTGGCGCTTTGATCTTTCAACTCCATCACCATTATGCCTCTTCCTATTGGGGTGATGCGCTTGAAAGTGAGGGCGGATCTGACTAGCTGCGAAACCCTCAAAGCGCTCGGAACCTTGCTCCTCGGAATAAAAAGTGATTCTTCCAATTCTTGGGGAGGAGGGAAGGTCGGTAAAAGCCCACAATGTGGTTTTGCTGAAAGAACCAATATTCATCGTCCTTTTCGGCCAGTCGACCTATATAGCTCGGTGAACACCTTGTGGGGTGAGTCCCTTAGCTCGAGAGACCTCTGAAGGCTACTAGGATCCGCCATGAGTTGGGTGAACTTGAGCTATGCGGACTTGGTGGAATTTGAACTTCCTTGAAGAAGTCATCAGAGGAAACCGCAGCCGGCTTTTAATTACTCTTAGTATACCATGATCATATCATTTTCCTTGAAGAAGTGATCAACTCGGAGATCACCATGACACTGATAAGTTCGTATGAATTGGTGAAGGTTTTATTCTTGGCTCTGGTCGGTTTCTTGAAGGATTGGCGGCAGCTTGTCCCACGAAGGCTTTCTCTCCTAAAGAATGCGTTTGCCTCGAGGTCCACTTGACCACGAGATGGAGCGGAGGATGTTGGAGGTTGATTGCTCACTTGGTCGGCCACCTCAACTTCATCGGCGACCATGAGGCGTGAGCGGAAGAGGGGCTCGCCGCTCTCAGACCTCGGCACCACTCATTTTCAAAGAAAAGAAAATTTGAACTAAAGAAAGATCAAAACCCTTAGGAGTGTGATCGATCGGAAGAACTTGAAAAATCGAGAGAATTTTGGAATCACTTGCGAGATCTTTGAAAATAACATAAAGGGGGCAACTGGTGACCCATCCCTTATTTATACCGTCTGGGCATTTAATGCTCACGATGTCCCAAGCGGCGCATCGGTTAGCGAGTTGCGACTTTTACGACACGTCTCACGAATATTCCGGAAACTCCATAATTAAATGAGGGGGGGATCGGCTAATTAAAGACTGGCAGATTAAGGTAGATGTTTTACAGATCGGTTAAGGGCTATTCAGTTGGGAATCGGATCGGATAAACATATCAGAGATCGGAAAATAACCAATGCAATAATAATAAAATGATAATTGTCAAAATAAAATTTCATTTCCAAAAAGGTCAGATTACATCATTTGGGCAATCTTTATAGATCGGATTACATCAGAGGTCAGATTACATCATTTGGGCGATCTCTAGAGATCAGCAGTACATCCTATCTAGTAAAGGCCTATGTCAAAGCCTAGTCTGGTAGTGAATCAAAGATGTGTTTGATAAGGAGATCGGCCATCGACAGGATAGATGTCTGACTCGGATGAGGATTATGACTCTCATGAGGATAGGAGAGGTCATCGTCAATGTTATCGCTCCGAACCGAGCCGCTGTCAGGACACCCAATGTGGTGAGAAGCCAAATGAACTTCGAAGGGCAGTCACCAATAATAGGAGGGAAATTAGCAGTCTTCTTGCACAAATCGGTTCACCATTAAATCGATCACCCGACTGAGATCAATGCAATCGACATTCTCGATCTGGATTGGTGAATTAGTCGATTCTCTCATTGTCATCAAAGCGGTTATTGTGATTTTTGATCAGAGATCGTAAATCTTGATGCGAATCGGAGAAAATAGTCGGAAAAAGATCAAAAGCGATCATCGTGGTCATAATGTTCTTGGAAAATTAGAACGATGAGGAAAGAGGATGGAAATAGGAAGAAATAGAATGTGGGAGAAATTTACGATCGAAGGCATATATATAGGAAGGGTTTGAGCATTTATTACTAGCGGAAATTGAAGCGGGTGCCTCGATGTCAGTAATAAATGCTTTGGCCATATCGGCCGGACGGAGGAGAAGGAGGCTGAAATGGGAGAGATCGGGAGAGAGGCCCGACATGAGAGATCGGAAAAGGATCGTATTAGAAAGATTGGAAGGAGGAAAGCAAAGAGAATAAGACAACTTCCAATAGCTGTCGTCATAATCGGAGCAAAGGTAGTTAAAGTGTTGCGAGGCGAGATCAAATCTCCACCGCATGCCTCATTTGCGAGAATCGCCCACATTCGACAAGTGCGGTATGTCATATGATCCCATACATCTCAATCTCCACCATTGATCTTACTTATAAGTACAAGCCGGAGCCCTTGGATCAAAG